>NC_132820.1:16950100-17190100 GCF_048594095.1 Paramormyrops kingsleyae
CTCTGTCTTGGACACTCGGGTAAAGAGAGGGGCAGAGCTGTCAACTGATCACCACCTGGTGATGAGTTGGCTCAGGTGGCGGGGGAGGAAGCCGGTCAGACCTGGTAGGCCCAAGCGTATAGTGAGGGTCTGCTGGGAACATCTGGCAGAGGCTCCTGTTCGCTGGAGCTTTAACTCGTGCCTCCGGCAGAATTCCAACTGCATGCCGGGGGAGGTAGGGGACATTGAGTCCGAATGGACACTGTTCCGGACCTCCATTGTGGAAGCGGCCGTACGGAGCTGTGGCTGCAGGGTGGTCGGTGCCTGTCGTGGCGGTAACCCCCGTACCCGATGGTGGACACCAGAGGTGAGGGGGGCCATGAAGCTGAAGAAGGAGGCTTACCGGGAATTATTAGCCCGGGGGTCTCTGGAGGCAGCTGACGGGTACTGGCGGGCCAGGCGGAATGCGGCTTGGACGGTCACAGAAGCAAAAACCCGGGCGTGGGAGGAGTTCGGTGAGGCCATGGAAAGTGACTTTCGGTCGGCCTCAAAAAGGTTCTGGCAAACCATACGGAGTATCAGGAGGGGGAAGCAGCTCCTGGTTCCTACTATTTATAGTGGGGGGGGGGGCTGTTGACCTCATCTGGGGACATCATCCGGAGGTGGAAGGAATACTTTGAGGACCTCCTCAACCCTGCCTCCGATACATCTACGCATACTGCCTTTGAGACATCTGAGGGCGTAGAGCCCGAGGGTGCTGGGGGGGGCTTGCCCATCACTGAGGCTGAGGTGGCCGCGGCGGTTAAACAACTCCGTGGTGGCCGGGCCCCGGGGGTGGACGAGATCCGCCCGGAGTACCTGAAGGCTCTAGATGTTGTGGGGCTGTCGTGGCTGACACGCCTTCTCAACAGTGCGTGGAGGTCAGGGACAGTGCCGCTGGATTGGCAGACCGGGGTGGTGGTCCCCTTATTTAAGAAAGGGGACCGGAGGGTGTGTTCCAACTACAGGGGGATCACACTTCTCAGCCTCCCTGGGAAGGTCTATTCCAGGGTACTGGAGAGGAGGGTGAGATCGATAGTCGAATCTCGGATTCAGGAGGAACAATGTGGTTTTCGTCCTGGTCGTGGAACACTGGACCAGCTTTATACCCTTGCAGGGGTACTGGAGGGGGCCTGGGAGTTTGCCTATCCAGTCTACATGTGTTTTGTGGATTTGGAAAAGGCTTACGACCGGGTTCCCCGAGGTGCTCTGTGGGGGGTGCTTCGCGAGTATGGGGTCCGGGGTCCACTGTTGTGGGCGATCCGGTCCCTGTACGAACGGAGCAGAAGCTTGGTCCGCATTGCCGGCAATAAGTCGGACGTGTTCCAGGTGCGTGTTGGGCTCCGACCAGGGCTGCCCTTTGTCATCGGTCCTGTTTATCATATTTATGGACAGGATTTCTTGGCGCAGCCAAGGCGTTGAGGGTGTCCAGTTTGGTGACCTCAGGATTGCCTCGCTGCTTTTTGCAGACGATGTCGTCCTGTTGGCTTCATCTGCTGGGGATCTCCAGCAGGCACTGGGGCGGTTCGCAGCCGAGTGCGAAGTGGCAGGGATGAGGATTAGCACCTCCAAGTCCGAGACCATGGTTCTCAGCCGGAAACGGGTGGTTTGCCCTCTTCGGGTTGGGGAAGACGTACTGCCTCAAGTGGAGGAGTTTAAGTATCTCGGGGTCTTGTTCACGAGTGAGGGTAGGCGGGATCGGGAGTTGGATAGACGGATCGGAGCGGCGTCTGCAGTTCTGCAGGCGCTTAACCGGTCCGTCGTGGCTAAGAAAGAACTGAGCCAAAAAGCCAAACTCTCGATCTATTGGTCCATCTTTGTCCCTACCCTCACCTATGGTCATGAGCTATGGGTAATGACCGAAAGAACGAGATCGCGAATACAAGCGGCCGAAATGAGGTTTCTCCGCAGGGTGTCTGGGCTCTCCCTTAGGGATAGGGTGAGAAGTTCGGATATCCGGGAGGGCCTCGGAGTAGAACCGCTGCTTCTTCACGTCGAAAGGAGCCAGTTGAGGTGGTTTGGACATCTGGTGCGGATGCCTCCTGGGCGGCTACCCGGAGAGGTTTTCCGTGCATGTCCTACAGGGAGGAGGCCCCGAGGCAGGCCCAGGACTCGCTGGAGGGATTATATCTCTCGGCTGGCCTGGGAACGCCTCGGTGTCCCCCCCGAGGAGCTGGTGGGGTTAGCTGGGGAGAGGGAGGCCTGGGTGCCTCTACTGAAGCTGCTACCCCCGCGACCCGAACCCCGGACAAGCGGAAGATGATGGATGGATGGATGGACTCAAAGCCTTACCAAGCACTTCTCTTGTCCTCCGTCTTCCCGATTACCCGTATCCTGCCTGTTAGCCTCGTGTTTGCTCCTTACCTTTGTGCCTTCCCTCCTTAGTCCAGATCCCGTCCCTGACCTACCTGTCCCGTCGAGTTTGACATCTCTTGTCTGCCCTCACCTCTGTGTTCCCGTCTGGTGTTTCTTCGTCGGACTGATCTCCCCGGTAACGACCTCTGCTTCTGGACAACGACTACAAGTACTGCACGCCGTTCCCCATCCTACCTGCCAGCTCCATCGGAGCAGGGGCTTTGCCCCTTCCCTCTCTCGCTCCGGGAACATCAGAGCTGCGGCTTATCTGCCACTTGCCTTCTCCTCTCGCTACCTCCTCCTTGTAACCTGTTTCGGTTCCTCATTAAACTTCTGTTTGCCCTGGATCCCTGTCTCTTTCCCTAGCTACCCGTGACACATAGCACCTCAAACCCGCTTTATAACTTTACATTTAGATCGATATAGGGGTGTGTATCGATACACTCGCATGTTAGAAATTAATACTGACTTCCGCCTCATTTTGGCAAGATAAATATTTAAAAAGATATTTAGCATAAACACTGCTAGAAAGCCACATGAGATGAACTTGAACTAAACTAAAAGTAAAATTCATATCCCTATAGCTAGTTTTGCGTTAGTCTACCATATTAACATAACGCAGCAATGGCAGAAATTTTTCATTTAATCACATATACTACCATACTAACCAGACCTATGGTTAATGTTTATACTATCGCTTGTGTACATAAAGCTTATTCTCATATGTATCAAAGTAATGAAACCTGCGAATCCAACATTTGTTCTTCAGACATCCCGGCACGCCTCCACTTTACCCACCCTGCAGAACTGCCGTAAACGTGGAAATGAGTTGCATTGTGAATCTGCGGTCGATTACTTTTCCTCAAGGACCCGGATGTGTGTCACACTAGATTGAAATTGAATTTGTGAACTGAATTTTTCAAGGTAGGATAAATGCTCTCGAATTATGTGCGTCACACTAGATTGAAATTGAATTTGCGAACTGAATTTTTAGAGGTAGGATAAATGCTATTTCCAGTTACTGGAATTCAGATTCAAACTATTAAATTCAGATTCAGTTTTGTAATGCGGATAACTGCAGATTCAAATATACAAAATTCATATTCAGTTTCTAGTGGCACAAATATCAGCCCATACGTTTTAGTAGCGGCCATTTTGTTTCTTGGTTTCGCTGAGCTAGGTTGACAAAGAGACAGGGAGCTGTTCTTACGGTTTTGATTGGCTGACGTACGTGACCACTCCCAGATCTCAGGAAGGCTTGTCCTGTACATTTTACTTCTGGGCTTGTAACAGGTAAGACGCTACCTATGTGTAATGCTATGTTTTTATTCGTTTGTTGACGCCATGCTGTTTTCTAACTGTGGGTGTTATATTTTGTGGTAAGGTTTTTTAAAAAAAACTATTTTTAGTTCGGTCTTAGGCAGTAGTGTTTGAGCAGCGTAAGCATTTGTGTCTGCGAGGGTAAATGCGCCACTAAGAGCCATTTTCTGTTTCTTGTTTTTGCTAAGGATGTGCACATATACGGAATAAAAATAGAATGGGATCACTGTCTCGTTATCAATTAAATGGGACTTACACTAAAATATACTTTTATTCAGCTTAATTTTATTTATATAGCTCACTGTCACAACATAAAATTGTCTGAAGGCGCTTTACACTATCCCCATTTATGTAGGCCTATGTTTTAAAAAGTAACATATTTTGCAATGCAGCCGATAAGGATTCGGCAGCAGTAAGTCACGTGTTGGGTTGGGTTTTGTTCTTTGTCAGTCAAAGTTTTTACTTGTATGTTGAAGGTTCGCTGCTGTGTGTTTGAAGAGTTTGTAGAAAGTCTGTAAAATTTAGCATAAACAACTAACTTCATTAGTTCTAACGAGAGGGACTATTTTTACGTGGAAGTGACCAGCCTGTGCAATCCTTTGCATTTTACTACTGAACAGGTAAGACGGTGTATGCATGTAATAGTATATCACTTGTTTATTGGTGGTATCGTGTATTCTACTTTTAGATTACTTTGTTGTAAGCTGTTTTAGCTATCTTTTTCAGTTTGGTGGTAGATTTATAAATGCAATAGTTGCAGTGCGTAAGCGACTACCGTTGGGAAAGAAGTGTTAGACACGCATTGTTAGTACAAGTTTTTTGGTTTGTGACCAACAGTAAACACGTATTACAGTCAACTTAAGGTTTTACTGGTGTATTTCTCTCTTAAAGTACTACTTGCGGATATGTCGACGTTAGCCTGCTTTAGAAATATTGTATTTAACTGAGAAGTGTATGAAGACTTAAGTTTAAATATGGATGTTGTAGGATCACACATGCACATATCACAGGGCCTAAATTCCAGGTGGCCTGAGACAAGGCCGAGCCTGGTAAGAGAGGCACCAAAGGGGGGTTACACACACAGATAACCAGGGAGGCTAGCACTCCAACTTTTATTGCCCAAAGATTTAGGGACCTACAGACAAGCAGAGTGGACTTCACAGACAGGGGTCCCTCGACTTGGCACACAACCCCCTCCACATACACTCTGCCTTACATCTCACTCACCCAACAGACGAACACCCTAAAGGAAATTTCAGTTAAGTTTGGCTTTTGTATACCCTGTATATTGATTTACTCACGACTACTAGTCTCAATATACAGATACGTTATGTTTGTATGTGTCCTTAGACAATCTTAGTGTTTTGTGTGCCACCCTTATAACCATGTTCACGGAGTATCACCTATTTCACCCCTTTGCACTTGAACACATATAAATTTAAATAAATAGATAGGTATAGCTACCATTGTATGTATGTTCTCATGGTATACCAGAAGAATCTGGAAAGTGAGTGTAATCAATGTGTCCTAACTTTTAGAGAGTCTGCTTTGTTAAAAACCCCCCCTTCTCTTCCAACATTCCTTTGTGGTCCTTATCTGATCTTGGTGGACAGTCACCAAGTTTCTTTGTTTCTACCATGCTATGTTAAAAGAACTGAATTAAGGTGTATCTTATCCATTCTGGAGAAGATGAATTGGCACAAGCCACACCAAACAAAATATGTTGTTTCCAGATGTGCAACTTATATTGATATTACCACAAACTAATGGCCACGCCTATCTATGGATAAGATGTGCTGTTTGTAATAGGAATATTCGATGTAATATCCGCACAAAGTGTAACATCTGTTGAGGTGCAACCCAAAACCCCTGTATCCTATACTGATGTGAATCAGTCACATAGATACAATAATTAATTGTTTAACCCTATGGAGTGCACCAGGGGCCCCTTGCATGGGGGGGCATTTCTTCCCTCTTTGGAATAATTACCTTATAACTTCAGATATAAAAGTCACAGACACATGCCTGATACCTAAAATCAAAGTTGACCCCTTTACAATTGATTGTAGGAAGTTCAATAACGAAATGAATAACCTGTGTATAATTTATGAACATGCAAATATAACAAAAACAGCTGGAAAAATACAAAATCTGTCTTTGTGTCTTGGATTTTTGTAAATATTTCAAAAACTACATGATGGCATAGGTCCAATTTTAAAAATCTGGTTCCCAAACTTGTTTTCTACATGTGTGCCCAATTTCATATCATTTGATGCAGCCCAACAGGTTTTACGGAGGAAAGAGCAAATGGTGCAACAGGGAGCCTTTCCTATCCAAAACCTAACCTAAACTAATCTGAAACTTATCCAAAATGGCAATAGTGTAACTAGCAGTGTTTTTTGGGGTAGCAACTTTCTTTCTAAATGCATTACCACTTATGGGTCATAAGAAACAATTTGTCACACATCATCACCACACATTTGTAGGAAAATCTATATTTTATTCACACGACTTATCCAAAACCTATCCAAAACCTATCCAAACTGGCCACAGTGTAACTAGCAGTGTTTTTTGGGGTAGCGTCTTTCTTTCTAAATGCATTACCACTTATGGGTCATAAGAAACATTTTGTTTCTAACCATAACCCTGCCCAAACAAAGCCCGACAAGTGCCCCGCATAACTGTGCCCAAACAAAGCCCGACAAGTGCCCCGCATAACTTTGCCCAAACAAAGCCGACAAGTACCGTACATAATGTTGCCCAAACAAAGCCGACAAGTACTGTACATAACTTTGCTCAAACAAGGCCGACAAGTGCCCCGCATAACTTTGCCCAAACAAAGCCCCGCGTAACTTTGCCCAAGTGAAAGCCAAAAGCGCTGCATTACTTTGCACACTTCAAAGCTTGACAAAGGCGATGCGGAACTTTTCCCAATGTACCACAATACAAGTGTTACCAAAGCAAATGTTAATTGTAATTTGCTGAATCACGGAATTATAAAAATCTATAGAATAAAAGAGTAAAATGTAAACTGTAAATAAATGTACTTATGTCGAGCGTTGCATCCTCTCCGTGCAAAAAAGCGTCCTCCTCCATCGAATCAATGGATAAAAGCGACACTTTCTTCCCCCGAACCACTCTTCAAAATCATCTTCTGTGCTTTCTCAACAGTGAAAGTCATCCGAGCCATTTTTCTTCAGTCAAAAAAGTTGTTGTCCGAAAATAACTGGGTAAACTTACGGAGACTACGTGCGCAATGCGTAATCGAGACACTCCCACAAATACTGCACCTGCAGAGAATAAGTTGCGCATTCATGTCCCCAGCGCGAAAAACAATGCCCAATCAGCACATCCCATACCATTTTGCAAACCTTAGACACACCTCTATTGGATGAAGCAAATGACACTGTAATTTGATGTTCATGTAAAAAGTTTATTATGGTGAAACATAACCATGGGCAAAGGTTCAGTGCGTAAAAAATAATGTGCTAGCAGGGAAGCAGAGCATATATCTGAAAAAATACTTGACAATGAAGGATTACAGTGATTGATTTATGTATATAAGAGATCAAGCTTTCAAACGAGGGTAACTTTGTCATTTTATTCATTGGTTTTCTTCTAAAACGCCGAAGATGAAAAACATTGCACGAATGTACAGAATGCCGACTGACATTTTTCCGCGATGAGTGAGCAAGCTATTTGAGAGCATTACAGTCATATTTATGGAAAAATGCGTGTTTTGTCTTAATACTGTGACGGTTTATGAAGTATTGGCCATGAAAGAAATAGTTTGAAGTGCTTAGTTTTCATTTTATTAACACATATTTTACTTCCTGACACTCGACCCGTTAAAAGATGGCTACCATGGTCATTTTATTTTTACTTGTTACAAAAAAACCATGGCACAAAAATTGCGCAACTTTCTACAGATATTATCTGAAAGGTTTTTTGTAGTGTAACAAGCCGTTTTTGGTTGATTTGATACATTTGTTTCTTTTATTGAACGTCATTTTTTTTTGTTATTGAAAATCCGGACGTATGCGTCCGAACCACTAGGCGGCGACAGTGAAAGAGTTAATCAATTAATGCAGATGGTATGAGGTATGTACCTGTGAAGCTGGTATGGCATGTTTGGTGTCAAACTGATTGTTAATCACCCCTGATTCCAAATCTGGTCAGTGATTACCATAAAAGTGGATGTATCAAAAGTTATAACAGCTTAATGAAAATCATCAGTAAAGGGAGAATCAGTCGGGCCATAAATCCCAAAAGGACTGATACAGACATGGATGGCCAGCCATTGGGCCAGGATTCGAATTCCTGGTCATCCCTATTCATGAACTTTAGACCATAAAACCCTGGACCTCAGAACAAAGCAGCGCAGAGAACACCCAGCAGCCGTACAGAAAAGACCATCAGCCCGGGAGCAGAGAAGCCCACCAGAAACCCTCCGGTGAAGGCCCAGCTGAACAGAGAACAGCACCCAATACAAGGCTTCACCAGGAGAGAGAATCCAAAGGGGCTCCACTCCACTGCTTCAAACGCCGCGCCTTCCTGAGTGCCATCGGCTCAGCAGCTCTGCCATCAACTGCCAAGACCCCCCCCCCCCCCACTCTTCAACCAAGTAAACCAACTTCCTTTCATTCTAACAACTTAAGCTGTTCTGTTAACCTGCTATAAGACTTTAGGGTCGTGTTTCCACAAAATGTGCTTGCTTTGCAGAACAGTATTTCCCATTTCAGGTTACTCATTTAAATCCGGTCATTGCATTTTCATAATTATATTGTTTGTTTTATTCCGTTATTTCGTGTTTGTTGTTTGTGTTAGGTGTAATGTCTGTCTTATGTCAGTTGTAGTGTTAGCTAGGAATAAATGCATGTCTTTTACACAACTTTAGCCTCCGTCATTGTGTGTCTCATAATAAGTTCCTGCCTTTGTGCGATCTTGCTACACGCTCTGAACCTCAAACTCGCCTGAAACATCGCGAGAGTCTCTCTCATTGGCCGTGAGGGGAGCTTCGCTACCAATCGTGTACATTACCTGGTGATGCAGCTCGCTGGACGAGCCTTCTAACCCAGGTTACTAAGCGATACTGGTAATTAGTGAATCCCATTTAAGTCTCACATTAACAGACTCACAGGGATACCGCAATTGAGTTTGGAGGAGCCGACCATTCGGCATAACAATTGATTAATAATCAGCATTAAATAATAATTAATTAAACTTTAATTAATTCAAACATATTGGTGGAGAATATTAAAATTTATTTGAGCTAATAATTCCTACAATGTAAAGACACTGTTTTCAGAAAACAGCAGTAGTATCGTTTTTTTTTTATCGGCATTTCAGACCTCGAGTTATATCGCTATTGTTGCGTCTGCAGCCGGTTTATAAATTTGCGATTTTCCCGTAAGTCGAATGGCAAATGTCTGTAGTGTTTATGTCGTGTTTTACTTGTTTTGCAGGTAAGTTTTAGGAAATAGACAAGTTTATTTGTTTATGGCTGTGTAGCTGTATCGATAACGCATATTTGAGAAGTGTTGTAAAATCCACGACTGGGCAGTGGACGTATATTTCTTAGTAGACGCCTTAGTGTCGAAAGACGTACAAGTGACCTACATGATATTTTCACGAATGTACATATTGCTACTAGTGCGGCAGGCATACAGACCGGTAAAGTAAGGCAATGAATGCTCAGTTACTACTGCAGCAGTTTACGCTAAATACGGACAGAATTAACCGGCAAGGAGATATGACGCCATGACTCAGTGTTTAGGAACTGTAACAGTCCCAAAACAGAGACAGACCGGTGTGAGACAAATGTATGTAAGGCTGCATTACATCGCAGCGATGTTTGTAGGGTGCACTTTTCTCAATCCTCTCAGTCAATGTAAATGTACTGCGTAGATTTTAAAGTAAGAACATAATATATATTTTACTAGTCATGTAAGCTGTTACGAAACAAACTTAACACTAACGGACTGCTAGGAATGCTACAGTGAAAAATGTTGTGTGTTAAGTTTATCACAATCCTGCATATACTAATGAAATGTATGCACATGTCAGTTATTAACATGCATCTTGTCTTTATAGACTTTGAAGAGCTCTGACATCAGAGGGATCAAAGGTGAATATTTTGAAGCTGATGTCTACCACCAATTGTTTCAGAATGACCGTGGAAGGTGTATCAAGTGTACATGGTGTTTTCAATAAAGACTGACTATTGGGAAATGTTTATGCTATGAAAGTCATCTGTCACTTTTCTCTACAGATTTCTGCTGCAGTACCATATTTCAGAGGAAAAAGTGATAAACGGTATGCTTTGTGCACTTGGAGGAGAAGTCAGCATTGCCACTACATCAGTTTGCTATAGGAATAGAAGCATAGTATTTTATAGGTAATTGTGTGACTGCTTAATATGTTAGTTTTTAAAAACTGATTTAAGGTAACCCAGGGTTTTGGGTTACGGTATACTACCAGGAAGACTATCCCATATTCTAACTATATGCTGTGTAAAGAAGAGCTTCCTGAAATTCATTTTAAATTGTAAAGTCAGACAAGAGTTGTGCCATTGTATGTTGTACATTAAATGTATAGTGACAGAGGAGTTGTTGCTGAATATGATAAATAACCATGATATTGATTTTAAGGAGCATGTGTATATTTGTATCAGTGGGATGAGTAATTTGTAGCATTTTTAGTAAATTTCATTAGAGTGACAGGCAAAATTGGAATACATGTTAGAAACATTTACATCAGTTAGTGTTGGTGAAACTGTTCATGTGTAATATGGATGTTTCACAGTGTGACTTGAATGGTAAGTTGTATAATTTTCTGTCTGATTTTAACAATTAGTAAAGTCACAGATTTATTGCAGGATGAGTGTAATGCTTTTTCAACTGTTAAATTTAGTGTGTAAATTGTGGTTTACTGGCCAGACACTTTAACATTTATTTAACTGCATTACTGACTTGTAACTATGTGAGAATGGTGTCAGTGTACATTCTCAGAGGAAAAACAGCATTGGAACTGCTTTTGGCAGAACATATCAAAGTTAGAATTACAATTTGGTAATCACTGATAATTACTGATTTACTACAGAACACAGTAGAGAGATGAGGCATACCGCTTTTGTCAAAATGACAGGTTGGGTCAAAGGTCACAAAGGTCAAATAAATCAAACAGTGACAGGTCTGGGCTGTAAGCCAGGTGACGTCATGAGGTAGTGCGAGGGGGCTATTTTTTTTTGGCTGTGAGCCAGTTGAGCATTGGGAGAGGGGTTTATTTATATATAATTTAATTATTTATTATTATTTAAAAAATAATTTATTATTATTTAATTAATTATATTTTTTTTTATATTGAGGAGAGTGCTTATGAGTGTGGTGTTTTGTCTGCATCCACCGGGTGCCGAGCAGGGGGCCGAGCAGGGGGCTGAGCAGGGGGCTGGTGCGTTAAGGTCCCAAACACTGGGGCTGAGCGGGTGGGTTACCTGATGGAGTGTGAGTGTACGCTGTACCGTGGTAAGGTCCCGGGCTTTGGAGAATCCGCAAAAAAGGGCTCGGAGAGAGCGATGCTGTGTCTGGTGCGGTACCATGGTAAGCTCCCATGCCTTTGGATAATCCGCAAAGGACTCGGAGAGAGCGATGCCGGAGAGCTGAGAGCCGTGCTGCGCGAGTCTGAAAGAAACTGAGAGAATGAACAAGTTGGAGCAAAGAATGAGAGGAGGAGGAGGGTCTGGGTCTGACGCTATCCTCCTCCAATGAACGCTTAGCGGCAGTTTGGGGGGGTGTGTTGACACCTCGTGCAGCACCAGCAACAGCTTGGCCTTGTGTGGTAGCGGTTTTCAAGTTTGTGTTTTTCCTCATGCAACCGTTTGTATTACATCAGCGTAGGTCAAATCCCGGTCAAACTAATTTGGGCCACACATCAAATTGGACATTTTGTATTTCAGTAAATTTTGTTTGAAGTTTTGGTTTATCCCATGCACCTGTTATGTACATCCCGGTAGGTCATCCGTAATAATTTGGGCCACACATCAAGTTGGACATTTTGTATTTCAGTAAATTTTGTTTGAAGTTTTGTTTTTTCCCCCGACTCGCCCGTTATGTACATCGTCTGTGCAGTTAAAACGTACATCGAAATAGACTTAAGAAAATCAGATAAAACTTGACAGGCCATATATTTCTCCTTAAAGAATCCTAAGAAGTAACCAACCGCAGAAAAATTTTATTACACCGAGCAGGGTTTCCCTACTTTGGTAAAGAAAAACAAGTACCCCCCTAGTATCATTAAGGCCTTACCCCCACTGGAAAGAGAAAACTACACGGGACATGCATAGTTTACCTCCTTTGGTAAAGAAGCACAAGTACCCCCCAAGTATCATCATGGCCTTACCATGCGTGCCACATCCCCACCAGCAGGCCTCGGAGAATATAGGGAGGTTTGCGCTGTAGGGCCAGCACTAATTTTTAAGAATACAGACATGTCTGGCACTATGGAAATGAAAGATTCAGCCTCACCACCTAAGACTCAGCAGGAGCAGGAGGAGGCTGTTATGCGGCCTCCGGGGGCTCCCAAGAAGAAGATTCCTACGAGGCGTAGACGGGTACTTTTGATGCAGCCGTCTGGAGACCTGAGAGTTACCTGGGAGCTGCCCAATGGGGATAAAGTGGTCTGCCTCTTTGACAATGTTGCGGAGGAACTACGCATCTTTCAGCTCAGCGGAGATGCCACAGACCCGGGGAAAGATGACCCGCATCTGGCATGTTTTTCTGAAACGGTATGGGGAAACTTGAAGACTATCATTATCCCGATGATGAAGGAGAGCACCGACCTCGACTTTCAGACAGACACCGCTAGAATGGAGATGCACTATAGAGATGCTGCCAGTGGTAAACATCGGAGCACCTTTATGAAGTGGGACGCGACCGGGGAGCTGGACAAGAGAATGGTGAATATATGGCAGCTGCCTAAATGCGACTGTTGTGGAATGAGAATTCCATACCTGATTTGGATGCGGCTGATTGAAGAAAAGAGCGATTACTTCCAAGCGCTGTTCAAGGACAGTCGGGTACGTAAGGAGATGCAAAAACCTACGCCGTAAGGATCACCCCCCACCCCCCTCCCCTCACCCTCCGCCTGTATATAAAGTGGACGCCTTTACAACCCCTTTCACAAACATCACCATCATCATGGCAGCAGCAGCAAATTACAGCAACAAAGTGTTCTCCGACGACGACGAAAGCGGGGAGAATGAGGCCTTTTCACCAGCAGCATCACAGGCCTCTGATGCTGGAGAGCTCCCTCCGACCCCTGAGATCTGCACGCTTCTCTCCAGACCCGCTTTGTGCAGAGGGATGCTCAACTGCATAAAAGCCATGAAAGTGGGCCTTTTAGCCTCAGTCATCAGGAAGCATCAGCAGAAAAACTGCTACGGCTGCGAGGTGGATCATCCCAGTCAAAGACAGCACCCTTGCCTGTTCCCCGCCGGCAGGAATTACTTTTACATACACTTTGACTCTGTGCTGAGTGACCTCTGGACCGACCGGCTGACACCCGCCTTGATTCACATTCTGAGGACCCTGGGCATCCAAGCTTCCATCGGCAGGTTGGAGGGGACCGTGGAAGCTATCCTGTATGATCTACGCGAGGCCCACGATGGAATGCTGGAAATCAGTCGACTGGAACAGGATCTGTTTGAACAGAACCCCGTGCTTAAGCAGATCCTGGAAGAAGAATTTCTGACTCGTTGGGAGGCCCAAGACTAAAACAAAAAGCAATTTGTAATGGGGAACGGTATCGGCTGCGCTTTACGGCGGTTTATGTTAAATGTTTTTTTAGAAAAAGTTAGTCCACTGTTGTTGCATGCTATTGAAAAAAAGAAAAGCGATTGTCGGGATGATTATACTTGTTGCTGCTTTCATAGACTGATATTTGAGATTGCTCAAATCGGAGAACATTATCAGCGGGGAATAGTTTTACTTACTCAGCCGATGGCAGAGAGAGAAGGACAATCGTCAGAAAGTCTCATACGCGCGTGTCTATCTTGTATTCCCGACGATGAATTTGACTGTAATCACATTTTTATATTTTATGCTTTAATCGTAGATGTAGTTGCCTTTAAATTTCATAATAAGCAGCCTTTCGATGTTAATCAGATGCTTTCTACTCTGCATACATGCATCGCTGAAAAGGCCTCTATACGGACCTTACTGCATGTGACATCGCTAATCTACCTCAACAACTGTCACGGGTGTAACTAATTGTATGCCCTTGTAATAACGTTTTTAAACTATATCTTTCACAAAATGTGTGCCCTTGTAATAACGTTTTTAAACTATATCTTTCACAAAATGTATACCCCTTGTAATAGCGTTTTTAAACTATATCTTTCACTAAATGTATGCCCTTGCAATAAAATTGAGTTGAATAGCATTGCAATAGTCTTTGTATATACATGTTCAGCAGGGTGGCCGAGTGGTTAAGGCGTTGGACTTAAGATCCAATGGATCTTAAACATTCACCCCAGCTAAAACTCTGCACATATGGGTTAAATGCAGAAAACAACAATTTCATTAATGTGTTCACTCAGTCTGTCAACAATAAAAACCCCCCTCCCCAGGCAGCTATAAAACGCCGCATCCCTGCTCTCACCCCCCACTCACTGTGTGAAAAGCATGTCTGTTGCCAAGACTACAGCTCGTGTCTTGAGCCGTTCGTACTATGACCCCAGCCAGCCGGGGTCATACGGAGGTGTCTCCAGACTGCAGAGAGCCGTGGAGCAAGATACGGGGAAAAAAGTGGCTTCTGATGACATCAGAGAGTGGCTGTCTATGCAAGACAGTTATACTTTACATAAGCCGGCTAAAAAGAATTTCCCCAGGAACAGAGTGTTTGTACCGAGAGCCATGTATCAGTGGCAGGCCGATTTATGCGACATGCAAGGGCTGGCCACGTACAACGACGGGTTAAAATACCTCCTTACGGTGATTGATGTTTTTTCTAAAAAGGCTTATGCGCGTGCGATAAGAAACAAGACGGGGGTGGCCGTAACGGAGGCCTTTGATTCTATTTTAACCGAGGGGGGCGTGCCCCTCAAGTTACAGACGGATGCCGGTAAGGAGTTTTTAAATGGGACTTTTCAGAAACTTTTAAAAAGTCATAAAATCACCCATTTCACCACGGGTAGTGAACTTAAAGCTTCAGTCGTAGAGAGATTTAACCGAACGTTAAAAGAGAGGATGTACAGGTACTTTACGGCTAAAAACACTCGACGATACGTGGATGTGTTGAACGATCTAATAAAGGGGTACAACCAGTCATTTCACAGCGCTATTAAAATGAAACCTTCCGAGGTCACGACCGATAATGCTCATCTAGTATTTGATAATCTATACGGTCCTCTGAAGAAGAAAAAAAGCAGACAGCCACGTTTTAAGTTTAACATAGGGGACACTGTGAGAGTCTCCAAGCACAGTCAGATATTTGACAAAAAGTACGAGCAGACATTTACTGACGAGTACTTTGTCATATGCGAACGTGTACCCAGATCGCCGCCGGTGTATAAATTGAGGGACGTGCGCGGTGAAATACTCAAGGGGACATTCTATGAAGCTGAGCTGCAGAAAGTAAAAAATATCTCCAAAACGTGCGTTCAAGGTCGAGAAGGTTATAGGCTCAAAGACCGACGAAAAGGGGAAAAAGTGGATTTTAGTACGCTGGCAGGGTTGGCCCTCGAGGTTTGATTCGTGGATTCCGCGGTCGGACTTGATGCGGATTTAAATTTTTTATTTTTAAAATAAAAGGGAAAAAAAAAATGGAGGATCGCCCCTCTTTTTACCTCACGCTACCGTCAAACTCTTGTCTCTCCATCTTCCCCGATAACCAGAGTTCGGATTACACCGTGATGCTCTCGCGACCTATAGAGCTACAGGGGCCTTACGAAGTAGGACTGGCTGAAATCATGTATTGTTACACGTGGCGAAATATTACATACCCCGAAAATACTTTTGAATTGCGGGATACGGAGGTGGAGGCAAGAAGAGACGCCGATCCTCTAGTGGATTTGCCTTACCTGTTCCCTCGGAAAATTAAAGTCGGATATTATGAATCCGTTTCACAGATTGTGTCAGAAATCAACGCTTCGTTAAACAAATTAGGTACCGAAATTTTCGCATACAACGAGATTACACGAAGGGTTAATATAACCGGACATCAGAAATACAAGATCAAATTTAAACCTACTTTGGCCTACATGCTGGGCTTTGAGCCGGGTGGCTGGTATAACGTAGGAGGTACCATGCCAACCTCACCCTACCTGTCCGACATTCACACTGGATTCTATAATATGTACGTCTACTGTAACATCGTGGATCCGCAGCACGTGGGGGAATTTATAGTGCCGCTCCTGAGAACCGTTAAAATATACGGTGGGTTCGGCGACGTAGTCACTTTGCCGTTCCACAAGCTGCACTACGTACCGGTGAACAAGCAGAGCCTCCAGAATTTGCATATTGCTTCCCAGGCTTCATATTATTACCCAGGCTTCATATTATTGAGACTGTGTCTGTTCCCCGCGGTTTTAATCGTGGGGGGTCATTCCATCGTAGTTCGTGTCTTGCAAACCTTAGAGAAATTAGACCTATTTCAACTCTGGATAGTAGGTGTAATGCAAACCTAAAACTTGGACTCCTGAACATTAGATCGCTGGCTCCTAAGACATTGCTCGTAAATGAAATCATTACTGATTCTAATCTTAGTGCCCTATGTCTTACTGAGACTTGGCTAAAACCGAATGAGTTCTTGGCACTAAATGAATCCACTCCAGCTGAGTATAGCTATAAGCATACTCCTCGACCCGATCGCAAAGGTGGCGGAGTTGCTGCAATATTTAAGACCGACCTAGGAGTGCGTGAAAATACTGGTTATAGCTTTAGTACGTTTGAATTTATTATTCTAAATCTTGCAAGCACATCTAAGTGTAGTTCTACACCTCCAATCACCATTGCCATTGTGTATAGACCGCCAGGCCCCTATAGCAATTTCCTTAAGGAATTTGCAGATTTCTTAACAAGCTTGGTGGTTACTACCGACAAGGCCTTGATTGTTGGTGATTTTAATATTCATATGGAAAATGAAAGTGATCCAGTAACAAAAGCATTTACTGCCATTCTTGACTCTGTCGGTGTACATCAGAATGTAACTGGGCCAACTCATGCCTGTAACCACACCCTAGACCTGATTCTTAGTCATGGTGTCCTGGTAGAACACATATCAATTATCCCTCAGAATCCTCTACTTTCAGATCATTACCTTTTAACATTTCAAATACAACATAACTCCCCTAAGGCCCCAGACCAGAGGTACGATACTAGACGTTCCATAGCCTCATTATCCGCTGCAACTTTTCTGGAACAGCTCCCACAGTCCTTTAACCTAACCTCTGAAGTGTCATGTGTAAATGAACTTGAACAGGTAACCGTGAACATGGTAGAATCATTTCGTACCACTCTTGATCATGTAGCACCACTCAAGAAAATAAAACATAGAGATAAGAAACCTGCCCCCTGGTACTCTAACCGTACACGTGAACTTAAACAAGCTTCACGAAAGCTAGAACGCAAATGGCGGTCAACAAAATTAGAAGTTTTTAGATTTGCCTGGAAAGAGAGCCTGTCTAAATATAGACATGCACTAATGACTGCTAGGTCTATGTATCTCTCTAAACTAATAGAAAATAACAAAACCAATCCTAAATTCCTATTTGAAACTGTATCTAGGTTAACAAAGAATCGTTCAATGTTAAACTCACAAGTCCCAGAAGCTCTTGGTAGTGATGCCTTTATTGCGTTTTTTAATAATAAAATAACCACGATTAGACATACCATCACGAGCACGCCCACGGTTGCACACAACCACCAATCCTCTGCTAGTGCTAATGTTATTAGTACTAATGATAACATCTTTGAATGTTTCACTCCTGTAGTGCAGACAGAACTCCTTCAGTTAATTTCCTCTTGCAAACCCACTACTAGCCTTGTTGACCCAATACCCACCAATCTACTTAAGGAAATTGCACCACTGATTAGCACTACACTGTTAAACTTGTTAAACTCATCTCTTAGTCTTGGATATGTTCCTAAATCTTTTAAAATGGCTGTTATTAGACCTATCCTAAAGAAACCAAATCTTGAACCTAGTGACTTAGGAAACTATAGACCCATCCCAAATCTTCCCTTCATTTGTAAAATTCTTGAAAAAGTTGTTGCTCACCAGCTGTCCTCCTTTCTTCAAGATAATAATGCTAACGAGCTATATCAGTCTGGTTTCAGACCCAATCATAGCACAGAAACGGCCTTAGTCAAAGTGATAAACGACTTGCTTATGGCTTCCGACCGTGGCTGTATATCGCTATTATTCTTACTGGATCTAACTGCAGCATTCGATACTGTAGACCATAATATTCTTTTGGACCGGTTGGAAACATTGATTGGCATTAAAGGGACAGCACTACTGTGGTTTCGTTCGTATTTAACTGATCGTTACCAGTTTGTCCATGTAAACAATGAGTCATCCATAGCCACTAAAGTAAGATATGGTGTCCCGCAGGGATCAGTGCTGGGCCCCCTACTGTTCAATCTATATATGCTACCGCTTGGTAACATAATTAGAAATTACAGTGTTAATTTTCATTGTTATGCTGATGATACACAATTGTATATATCTGTTAAACCTAGTGACACATCCCAGCTCTCTTCTTTAGCCAACTGTCTGCTAGACATCTGTTGTTGGATGGCAAGGAATTTCCTCATGTTAAATACTGAGAAAACTGAGGTTCTTTTAATCGGTCCTAAGGAGGCCCGCAATAAGTTTGTAAACCCCAACCCTAGCGGCCTCCCTACTCAATTTAAAACAGTGGTCAGAAATCTTGGTGTCCTGGTAGACTCCGACCTCTGCTTCAGTGCTCACATAAATAGCATTACCAGTACAGCATTTTATCATCTACGGAACATAGCCAAGCTTCGGAAGTTGCTGTCCTTTCAAGATGCAGAAAAACTAATACATGCCTTTATAACTTCTAGATTGGACTATTGCAATGCCCTCCTTTCGGGTTGTCCATCTGGATCCCTACATAAACTTCAGTTAGTACAAAATGCAGCTGCCAGAGTTCTAACAAAAACTAAAAAATTTGATCACATTAGCCCTATCCTGTCTTCCCTGCACTGGCTACCGGTCAAGTTTAGGATTGACTACAAATTATTACTATTGACTTACAAAACTCTGAATGGCCTTGCACCACAATATCTCAATGATTTTGGTCCCTTACAACCCTTCTCGCCTGCTTCGTTCACAAGGAGCAGGATATCTATTAGTTCCTAAAGTAGACAGGGCTATGGCAGGCTGCAGAGCATTCTCTTACAGAGCTCCGCAGCTGTGGAATGGTCTCCCGGCGGATGTGCGGGATTCAGGCACACTCTCGCTTTTCAAGTCTAGATTAAAAACGCACTTGTATAGCTTAGCGTATAGGAAACCTAGTTCTGGTTCCAGCTAGTCCCTCACTCCCAGTCAGACTAACAGTATGAGGTGATGAGCTGGGTGGGGATCGGTGTCATTGGCTTTGGATAAACTGAGGCGTCAGTGCTGTCACTCTAGCTTTACACTAGAGTGCTGATGTTCAGGGAGTCCCCATGCCTGTGTTCCCGCCTGTCTCTCCCTCTTTCTCATGCTGCTATAGCCAGATCTGCCAGAGCCTAGAAGAATATTGCACTCGATCATTTTGCTTGCACTGCCTCTGGTTTCCTCAACTCTGGCTAATACACAATTATTCTTACTTCCTCCCTCACCCCTTCTGGGGTGTGCTCCCTGGAGCACAATGTCGTTGAAGAATTTATGCCTCTGCTGCCTGCAAGACAACTACCTCCACCTCCGGCAACTACCCTCCAACCTGCCTGCCCTTGGCTCAACACGATGCCTCGCCATCCATCCTGCGGCTGTGTCTCTATTAATCCTGCCATCGTGCATCAAGCACCACGTGCCTGCACCGGTCGGCCGCTGCATTGAGACATATTTCAACCCCTGTATTAGCTTAGTCATTTCATCTTGGCTGTATTAGCTTAGTCATTTCATCTTGTTTGTTTGACTCATCTGCCGGCCCCTGGAGGATGGGCTCCCCCTTTGGGTCTGGTTCCTCCCAAGGTTTCTTCCGCTTAGGGAGTTTTTCCTTGCCACCGTTGCCTTTGGCTTACTCAATGGGGGGTCCTTACGAGGCAGAAATGTAAAGCGCATTGAGACAATGTAATGTTGTGATAATGCGCTATATAAATAAAATTGAATTGAAAAAATGGCCCAGGTTTGATGGTGTATATACACACAGGTTCAGATGATGGGCCGCCAGTCGAAGAATTGATCACAAATATTGAGAAGTTTATTATGGAAGGGTCTGTGGAGGACACAGCGCCGTCGGGAGCATGGGGGTGACGCCGTGAAGACTGCAATGGCGGGGGGACCCGGTGCGCTACGAACGATCCATTTTATTATAGGGGCTGTGGCATGGATTATGGATATGGTAATAGATGATGATTGTGAGGCGTGTGCAGCATACTGCCCCAACTTACGATGGCACATGGGTTACAACGGTCCAGAGCCATATTATCTGCTTTAATTTTGAAATGGTCGCAAAAAAGCTGTGCACGCCTCAGGTTGCAGATATATTAAACTGTATCACGACGTTTACCCCAAAGCCGCCACCCGCAACAATTGTTCAAGAGGCTATTGATACCGTTGTAAATAAGCTGAAATATATTAGCGATATATGCGCTACGCTGGACGGACTAATGCGTGATATTATAGACCCTCAGCACACGAGCGATGTTTATACTGCGGTTCTGGGGTACTGGCGAGTGGAGTGACATGCGTGAATGTCATTTCAAATGTTATTTTAAGGGTTATGGATCTGTTTTTATTTTATTTTGTAGCGCGTAAGTAAATAAAATAATAATAATGAAGATAATGTTTGAAATGAGTTTACTTTTTAATCTATCTACATCCATGAAACCTGTTACAATTATTGGTTATATTGTGGATTGTATGCTGGTCACGCTGGACAATTCTTCTAGCCATGTAGTCTTCACTCTCAGCCAGGATATTTCCCCATTATGTTACCCTTAAGCAGGCCACATGTGTACCACCCTGTATAATCTATCTACACCATCAAATGGCCCAGGTTTGATGGTGTATAATAAATAAAACACGTATCAAGTGATCGTTATCCATCGTGAAACTCTAGCAATAATGGCACAACTCATTTTATTTAGAACGCATATAAAAATTATCAGCTAATCACATTTTGACAGACGTTCAACGTTTACGCACCAGCCATAGTCTGCTCGCATGTGTACAAATTACAGAAATCATTAAATGCATCATCTACAGCATACTCACAATCACCCCTCTCAACTTCACGTTTTAGCTCACGCAATTCGGCCCGTACATTAATTTGGCCTTTAAGTTCAGAAACTAACACATCGATTGATGCATGTATTTTCACAGGCGTGGTGTGAGGGTGAAACATCGCGACCGCTTTCGTGATTATATGTTTAAGCTGTGGCCTATACAGCTTTTTGAGCAGCTTTTCAATATTGTTAAAGAAGTAAAACAGTGCAGGATCGTAGAGACACGTGTGCTGAAGCCGACTAGGGTGTTTCACAGAACAGCCGATACAGGTCCCCTTCAAGTCATCTTCGAGGAGCTGATCCGAAATAAAGGCAAGTGCCCCTTCGATTATCATCATGGCAGAGTCGGTGATGCAGCCATCCACAGAATCTTCAGATAATGATGGCCCCGCAAAACGATCGCCGAACTCATCCATCATCGAAGCAGCACCCCGCGATGTATCCATTAGGTCAGAGTCCACATGCGGAGGTTGATGTGATCCCTGCCACAAACCCCAGGGTGGGGTAGAATGGGGCGGTTGTGACTGGAACAGAACCCCATACGGGCCCCATGATGCGGCCTGCCGCGGGGTAAGTTGAAGAAGCTCTGGTGGTGGGGTATCCATTCGCTGACCAAAAGTATAGGGGGTCATGGATGGGGATTGCTGGGGGTTAAGTTGAGGAGAAGACTTGTTGCGCAGTATCGCCCCAAAAGTAAATTCAGACGGGGCACCGCAAATCGATCTGTTGATGGAGGCATCCAGGAAAAGGGGGGGATGATGATGCTGTCAGCTCGCAAGCCATTGCGGTCTGGGGGTGTGTCTCGTCCAGGTGATGGCTCACAGGATGGATGGGTTTTAATACGCTTTCAACATGGTTAAGCATGGCCTTCTTTCATCTCATTGGGTGTCATCGACTTTCGACTCAGGGACAATTGTTCGGTGCGCCGTGGTTGTCTCGCTGTACCCATATTTGGAGTTTCCGCCGACGGGGGGGGTGAACTTGTGTGCAATACCTCTCACTAGCTCCTACAGCTACTCAATTATTGTTACCTAAATGATTTACATCATGCTCGCAATACTTAAAATTTTCGTTACAACAAAAGCGAAGTTAAGGTATACACTAATTTAAAATAACACATTTTTGCTTGTCTATTATCAAGTATATATATATAATGTTTTTCACCTTTAAACATTAACAAAACAGTTAATGTCTTTTCTTTAAAATTTCCAAGTATATTTCTGTCTGGTTTTTCGCGATGAGTTGCGTGAACGACTAAGTTAATGTGTTATGGTGCTTGGACACACATCGCGGTCCTATACTTTCACAACCCTGAAGTTAACCCTCTGGAGCCTAGTATGTCGTCGACAACAGAGTACTTTTTGCGTCTATTTCAGTTTATATCTCGCTGAAATCTTAATGTAGAATCATGAAAAAAAACGCTGGCTAAATCCGTAATTGGTCTTCTTTTCAAAACGTCCATTGTCGGAAGTATTAAAAGTTTTAAAAATTAGGTAAAATGGGCAAAAAAGTGAACCATGTCAACTTCCTTTGTTTTTCCTGCATCGGGGGCGTGTAGTACTGCCCTCACCCGGAGATCGCTATTCACATTCTAAATAGCCTCATTGGCGCGTATTCAATTTCCATTCACATGATAAATCCATGGAAATTCATTTTAATCACCCTCATTGTATCGGTGAGTATGACGCGATCCATATACAGCTCCATAAAAGCTGATGCAGCTTGAAACTAAATTCATTGAGAGCACATTTCACTGCGAAGATGGCACGTCACATGAGTGGACAGGAGGCACAGCAGGCTGTTTGGCAATTGATGGAAGAAAGTGAACATGAAGATTCTTCTGCGCCCGAAGACTGCGACACTGATGAAGAACAGTGTCATTTTCAAGATCGGCTTGATCCAGCGGTGGATGACCTGTCCGAGTAAGTGTATAATTTTATCACCGTGCTTGTTGATACGTGCGTAAAGTTATAAAACCTAATTTAGTATACACGTGCTCATCGTAAGTTATATTTGATCGTTCTCAAGTTGGTCAGTATGATTGCCGTTTTACAGTTTCACTAATGTAGTCATAATTCCAAAATTAATATTGAAATCGTGGAAGCACATAGTATTTGTTAGTTTTAAGTTAGCTTTGTCTGGTGCAACTGCATGATTTCTATACACTAATGCAATGGTAATTCAAAATCATGTGAGCTCAAAGTTTTCAGTTAGTAATATATTATGACAACTGCTTTGTATTTGTGTCTATACTATATTTCTTGCGCGTCCGCTAATGTTTGAAATGCGGTTTCAGTTTGTCGTTGTCATATTTTAATCACAATATCTGGAACATTTACAGAGATGAAGATGGATCTGTGCCTGGAGCATCGGTCAAAGTAGATCACGTGACTTCAAGGTATGTAACAGCTGCTAATTCCGAGTGCAGTTTCGGTTGCATCCATACTTTCTTTTGTTGCGCGTCTGATAATGTCTGGAATGCAGTTTCGGTTTATTGTTGTCCTGATTGTCCTAATCACGTATTTTTGGCAACATCCACACAGACGCAGATGGATCTGTACGTGCATAAAAGCAATTCCAAATTGTAAGTGCAAAAAAAAATCCACATTTATCCATATGCGTTTCTGCCTTTATTTGAAATTGTACTCTTGCATCCACTTTTGTATGCGAAAACAATGTCATGACCTTGCATGTGTATTTATGCATATTTTTTTCTGTTTATTATACAGTTCACCTCTTCCAAAACGACGGCGCTCAACCCCTGCACTCACAATTAACTCACAATCAAGCTCATCATGGAACTCCGAAGAAGATGCTGATGTGGGTCCACCTGCCTTGATGTTCAAGCCTGCCCGACAACCTGGAGTGCAGCTAAGTTCAGCGGATCGTCACACACCGTTGGATTTATTCAAGATGTTTTTCAGTACCGACGCTGTGAAGACACTGCAGGAATACCAACCGACGTGCCGCCATGCATGTTGCTGGAAGAAAGAAGTATAAATGGACTGATATCTGTGTTGAGGAATTTTATAGGTACATTGGACTTGTGTTTTACATGGCCATGGTGAAGTTAGACCACATAAGGGACTACTGGCGACAGAATAGCATTTTTTCACAGATTCTCCCGCCGAAAGTCATGAGCAGAGACAGGTACAGGACAATTTCATGGAACATTCACATGAGTGATCCTGACGAAGACCCTGCAAATGACCAGAAGCGTGGAACATCACAGCACGACAGATTGTTCTGGTTGAAGCCTCTCATGACCACGATCCAGGATGCTTGTAAAGCCTTCTATCAGCCACGCAGGAACCTAGCTGTGGATGAAAGAATGGTAGCAACCAAGGCAAAGACTGGGATGACACAGTATATGAAGGCAAAACCTACCAAGTGGGGATTCAAGTTGTTTGTTCTTGCAGACTCTAGCAACGGATATACGGTAGATTTTTCTGTGTACACGGGAAAGAATAACTTCCAGTCAGGGCAAGGACTTTCATATGATAGTGTAATGTCACTTATGAATCGTCACTACCTCGGATGTGGATATCACGTGTACATGGACAATTTCTACACCAGCCCAAAGCTATTGATGGACCTGTTCTCACAAGGTGTTGGTGCTTGCGAGACAGAGACAACAGGAAGGGCTGTCCCCGCCGTACATCAAATGCTATGTCCAAGAAGTCTGCTAGAGGAACGTTCAGGTGGATCCGGGATGGTCCAACAGTTTTTGTGAAGTGGATGGACACACGAGAGGTATCTGTCTGCTCCACTATCCACAGTGCTTACAAAGGGGATGAAGTACAGAGAAGAGTCAAGTCCAAAGATGGCACCTGGACTACAAAGACTTTTCCTTGTCCTTCTCCAGTTGTAGAGTACAACAGTCATATGGGTGGTGTTGACCTCTCAGATCAACTGATCCAGTATTATTCAGCGCAACACAAAACTATGAAGTGGTACAGGAAACTGTTTTTGCATTTCCTAGACATTGCTGCCACTAATGCCTACATCTTACACAAAGAGCTGTGATCAGATATCTGGGATCAAAACAAACTGCCAGCATTGCTTACTATGTACTTTTATAATGTTTCTGCAAGTGTTCCAATCTGCATTTTGCAATGTCTATACTTAGATTTTTGTTAAGTTTGTAATTTGACATTAGACATATTTACAAAGTACATTAAAATAAAGATGAGTTTAATGCCAAAACAAATATATAAAAAATAATTTATTTGCCATGAATTAAGGTTATGATTTTTAAAGAAATGTGTGACCATGTCCCAGTCAGTGGAAGTGCATTTCCTACCCCTAGGCTCCAGAGGGTTAATCTCTAAAGTACTGATAACAAAATACAACTAAATACGTCTTTTAAGCTATTTACTAGTTTGATTAGCCATCTGTTCGTGAACTTAGCTAAATGTTGTAAACAGTCAGAAGTTGTGGTGCTAGAGCCTGACTTATTTAAATTAGAAATATGTTATTTATATTATTTACAAATAAGTCAGATTAACAAATAGAGTTAATGCGCATTCTGTCAGGATTGCGTCGTGCTTTCACAATTAAGGGCCATGTATAGCCTCAGGCTGACAATTTCCGCCGATCGTCAACTGACCGTGTAACTGATCGTTACCAGTTTGTCCATGTAAACAATGAGTCATCCAAAGCCATTAAAGTAAGATATGGTGTCCCGCAGGGATCAGTGTTGGGCCCACTACTGTTCAATCTATATATGCTACCACTTGGTAACATTATTAGAAATTAGTGTTAATTTTCATTGTTATGCTGATGATACACAATTGTATCTGTCAAACCTAGTGACGCATCCCAGCTCTCTTCTTTAGCCGACTGTCTGCTAGACATCCGTTGTTGGATGGCAAGGAATTTCCTCATGTTAAATACAGAAAAAACTGAGGTTCTTTTAATCGGTCCTAAGGATGCTCGCAATAGGTTTGTAAACCCCAACCCTAGCGGCTTCCCTACTCAATTTAAAACAGTGGTCAGAAATCTTGGTGTCCTGGTAGACTCCGACCTCTGCTTCAGTGGTCACATAAATAGCATTACCAGTACGGCATTTTACCATCTACGAAACATAGCCAAGCTTCGGAAAATGCTTTCCTTTCAAGATGCAGAAAAACTAATACATGCCTTTATAACTTCTAGATTGGACTACCTTTCGGGTTGTCCATCTGGATCCCTACATATCTTAATGATCTTCTGGTCCCTTACAACCCTTCTCGCCTGCTTCGATCACAAGGAGCAGGATATCTATTAGTTCCTAAAGTAGACAGGGCTGCGGCAGGCTGCAGAGCATTCTCTTACAGAGCTCCGCAGCTGTGGAATGGTCTCCTGGGGGATGTGCGGGATTCAGGCACACTCTCGCTTTTCAAGTCTAGATTAAAAACACACTTGTATAGCTTAGCCAATAGCAACATACAGTATAGTACAATAGATGCAAAGACACGGTCTATTAACATATAAACAGAAGACTGCCCTAGCTCAGTGATCATTTGACTTGCACTTTTGACTAATAAGCACATTTGACCTACACTTGAGAAGCACACATTTGTACCATTTTTCTACACTTTAGAAGACAAGGATTGATACAAGCATTTTCTACAGAACTTGCCAGTGTCATGCTACAAAGGTAAGCCTATAGCCTAAAGCCTATAGTACCTGTTATTTTGAATAGTGATTGTGAATTTCCATTGTGATGTAACCTAATATGTAATTTAATTCCTACTAGCCAAAAACCAAAGCTCCAGATGTGTCCTCAAAAGTTCTTAAAAAGGCACAGATATCTGCAGCACTAAAACCATCACCAGTTGCCAGGACCAGCAAAACAAGGCTGGTGAAAAAGAAAGCGGTAAGGTTTAACATCACTATAAAGGGTGACATATTTAGTACAGTATAAGCAATTGGCAAAAACTACAATATAATTTACATGTACTTCCTTTTTTTGTTTAAGGCTTCCACCATTCACACTGCCAAGGGTTCTTTCTCAACCAGCACATATGAGACAGAACTGAAAGAGCTTAAAAAGTGTCTGAGTGCCACGGATTCCAAGGTTGCAGCCCTGATGCTGACACTGCAAGCCACAGAGTCCCTGGTTGAAACCCAGAGGTTAGAGCTGGAGACTCTAACCCAGAGAGTCATGGAACTAGAAAAACAACCGCAGAGACCAGACACCACACAAGGGAAACAGGATGCCAGTCCAACAGTAAGGAGACAGCTTTTTGCACATACAACTCCAACTGATGGACTTTATCCACAAACAATGGATCTACTGCTCTCTGCAACTAGCACCCCAACTAGCCAGCTAGCCAGTGCCAGCATTTTGGGCATCCCCTGCACACCACTGCCAAGTCCCTTGCTAGAGGTCACCATGAGGGCTGTGTCTGCTGAACGGGATGAGATTTTTTACAGGGATTGCTTTGTTCGAGGACAATATAGGCCAGAATTGTATGCAGCCAGTTTGTTCATGGCTCTTACACCCTTTGAGACTTACTGTAGCTGGGCAAAGCAAGCAAACTGGTCCGGCACAAATGGTAAAAAGGAATTACCAAAGAACTTAAAGGAAAAAATCCAGGGTTACATGGATCAGAGGTTCCCTGATCTGACAGCAGCGCAGTGGCACAAAGTCACCCTGTCAGCACAAGTACGTCGGCAATACGTCGCATAAACGGCGGATGGTCGCAATTAGATCGCGTTCCGTTACGAAGCATCGCGTTTTATTCGCGAAAACGTCGGATCGTCGCGGTGTTGAAAAGCGTTGCTCGCTTAAACGTCGGATCGTCGCTTTTAAGTCGAAGGTCGCTTTTTGGTAGGGAAAACTACACATCACGTCGGATCTTTTTAGAAAAGGGTTTGTTTTACTCTGGAAGTATAGTAATATTACTGTAATAATATTTAATGTAGTGATATTACTTGTCATATAGGGTATGGTATGATTTACATAGCTATTTTATATACTGGACATTAAATGTTTCTTAATTATCGATAATTATGTTTAAAGATCTCCTGTTTATATGACTGTATTTTAAATAAGAGTGCGCACTTGTGTGCATGAGGATCTATTGAGAGATGTCCCACTGTGAGTGAAGACTTGGCAATGTGCTGCTGTGCCTCTGATATCTGATGTGTGTCCTTAATTATCACCAAATCCATAAAAAAAACTGATATATGAACATGAGCAACCTGTGTAGTGATTTAATTATTGCACTTGTTCATTTTGGGAACTATATTTGTTTACACTTCCATACATGTTTTACAGTTAAAATAATTACATTACATGAAGTCTACATTTCAAAAACACAATTAGGCTGGATTTCTTTGCAAAACAATGAAGTTGTATTTATAGTTATAAATGTAATTGCACATGTTCGATTTATAGCATACCATATCATGACCGCAAACAGTATGCTATAGCATGCAATTTCAGATTTTTACCAAACTTGTTATTGTCTTTGGATTGTTTGTTTGCCTCTTGAAAAAAGAACATCGCTACGAATGTACTAAAATATATTATAAAGCTTCTAATGTGGTTTGACTAGTTCGTGTTTGTTTGTCTCTCGGAAAAAATCTCACTCCAAATCTGCTAAAATATAAAAGCGACAACGTTAAGCAGCCTGTTCATGGAGGCAACCATGTTTATTCAAGAGTGCCTGGCTGCAGACACTGTAGGTGTGGAGCGCCACAGTAAGCGGAAACACGTGATCTCCACAGTAGGCGGAAACACGTCACCGCCACAGTAGGCGGAAACACGTGATCTGCATAGATTCAGTGGAAACCGCGCAGGTTAGGGTTAGGGTTAGGGTTAGGGCTCAGCATCATCAACAGTAACAAAAACGCAATTTAGTTTTCGCTGTCAAAAACATTTCTCGTGCGACATAACTGTGTTCAAATTTGAAGTGTTTCCGCCTACTGTGGAGCTCCACATTGGCTGCAGCCGAGAGCGTCATTTCCGGGCCCATAGTAGACTTCCTGCCTGTAAGTGGCTAAAAACTCTCAGTGGATGTTTGTAGCCAGAGACTTCGTTTTTTCCCGCTCAGAGTCTTCGTTTGTCCCAGTCGCCGATAAGTGAGGTAAGTTTTTACCATTGTTCTTAATTTTGTGTGTGTGTGGAAGAAAACGGATCGTGTTTTAAAACATATTTTGTTCCCTGTTAAACCAGCTTTAAAAGACAAGAAAAAAGAAAAGTCTATTTCGTCGCGTACGATTAGTTAGAAAGGTAGGCTGAAAATCATTTCTTTCTTAAATAAATAGTTCCAGAATGATCTAAATGAGTTTCTTTTTGTTTTTGATGATTAAAATTAATGTTAACAATCGTGTTTTGATTATTTATTGTTACAAACTTTTTATCGCACTTTAATCATTTTAACATCTATGGCTATGCTAAGGTTACCATGCTCGACCTTTTGTTTGATGCGTTTGTATGTTACTATTAATTCGAGTTGTATTACTATATGGCGTGAGATCACTCTCAAAATACATGTGCATACTGAAAATTCAATTTAGCAGTGTGTTTTTAAATCTTTCCTTTGTTAAAATTTCTCTCGTTCATTCGAATTGGCTGTGTGCTTAGATTTTGTGAGGTATGCACAGTTGCAAGCCGTTGTATAGTTCCCATGCGAATTTGAGAGTTTATATTTGATGAATGGGTGGGTTTTAGGTTAAAAAGGGTATCAGTTTTTATGTTGTTTTGTACCTCAATGTGCTTGTTCCGGAAAAGTAATGTTTGAGTTTTACATTGATGAACGAGCACAAGCAATTACCATTTGGGTTCTGTAAATTATGAATCACTACAAACTAAAAGTAACCGAAATTTATCAAGAACAACATGCAAGGACCATTGTTTTGTGTTCTGATACTTTAAATGTAAAGGAAAAAAGTAAAAAATGCTATCATTTTTCTGTAAAGCAAATTTACAGGTAAGGTATGAATAAAGTTACCTTACCTTACCTAGTTTAACTCAAGAATAGTACTTAAGAAAAGCCATAGCTCATATTTCTGCTTCAAACAATCTAGTAATTAAAATGTCATTTCATATCAACAGGTTTCTTGCTGCTATAGTTCTTCGTTGGATCGCAATCTTTAAGTACAGTAAGTGTAAGACCCTCAACTACAAATTAATCTGTAATTCATATTCCCATATCAAAAGATTACTGGTTAATTTATACTTTATACTTACTGCACTGCATAGTTTTCCATTTTATACACTACAGTAACATTGAGCTTTTGTGTTTGCTGTTTGTTCTCAGTAGTATGGCTTTCATGTCACCCTCTTACTGGACAATAAAAAGAAGGGCTAAAGCTTTGGTTGCTGAAAAGCTACAATCAGTACACACACACACAACGATTGGATTGTTGGGACTCTCAAACAGAGACACCAGCTGAGGGGTTCGAGGACTGTCAGTCTCCAGACGATGAATTCTTTGATGCACTTGAATTCACAGAGACTGAATCAAGTTCCGACTCCGACGTGGATTTTCCAGATTCTCTGGAAAGCAGTTTGGCGTCATGGGCTGTACACTTCAACATAACACATTCTGCATTAAATGGGCTTCTCAGGATCCTATCAGACCATCATCCAAATCTCCCTCTAGATGCAAGGACCTTGCTTGGGACAGTTCGTTGTGGTCAAATTAGCTGTAAGGATATAGGTGGTGGTCAATATTGTTATTTTGGTGTGCTTGCATCCATTACGCACATTTTACAAAAACACTAGGATCTTTTAAAGGAGACGCCTCTTTTGGACCTCCAGATTAACATTGATGGCTTGCCATTATTTAAAAGTTCCACTATACAATTTTGGCCTATACTTGGAATCATAGAAAATCTTCCAGGACATGAACCTTTTATAATAGGATTGTTCTGTGGCAATCAAAAGCCTCGATCACTAGATGCATTCCTACATGACTTTGTGCCAGAAGTCATAGACCTAGAAAAGGGATTTGATTATGAAGGAACCTACATGTCTATGAGGCTCCTCACAGCAGTCTGTGATGCTCCAGCGTGTGCATTTATAAAAAAACATTAAAGGACACTCTGGTTACAATGGCTGTGGAAAATGCACTCAGGAGGGCAAATACATTGATAACAGAGTTGTATTCCCTGAAACTGATGCTCGATTGAGAACTAATGAGTCCTTTTTAGCTCAGATAGATGAAGATCATCATCATGGTCCCACACCACTACAGAAAACATCGTTAAAAATGGTGACAGGTTTTCCGCTGGACTACATGCACCTTGTCTGCTTGGGTGTTGTACGCAAGCTGCTGATGCTGTGGCTTCGAGGCCCTCTGTTCTGCAGGCTACCTGCCTCAACGGTCAACATGCTTTCATACAGCTTCATACAGTTCCGGAAACATGTTCCTCTGGAGTTTTCGCGAAGGCCAAGGTCTCTAAGAGAACTGGACAGATGGAAAGCTACAGAGTTCAGGCAGTTTGTTTTATACTGGCCCTGTTTTGTTAAAGGACACACTTGACCCAATAATATACCACAACTTCCTTTTACTTTTCGTCGGGCTATTTATCTTATCCAGCAAAGGCCTGGTTAAAAGTTATCTTGCTTATGCTGGAAACATTTTAGTTTTATTTGTTAACCATTTTCAGGAGCTCTATGGTGAAAAATTCATGTCCTACAATGTACACAATCTTGTGCACTTGGCACAAGATGTTAAAGTGCATGGTGTACTTGAAAATTTCAGTGCCTTTAAATATGAGTCATTTCTTTATATGATTAAGAGGCTTATTCGAAAACCGGGCAGCCCACTCAGTCAGCTGGTGAGAAGACTGTCAGAGAGGCCCCAAATTACAGCTAAGGGCAGGAATCGAATTGGTTTGTTCAAGCAACATTATTCTGGACCTCTTCCCCAATTATTCCTGCCTGTTAATCAGTTTCAGGAAGTGAGAACAGAAAATTCTTCTTTAAAATTAGATGTTGCCAACAGGTATGTTTACCTAGATAAAGTTTCCAGAGTGCTAAATATTTTCACGCAAGGTAACAATACATTCATTGCTTACTGCCTATTTCTCCAACAAGATCCGTTCTTTGAATACCCACTTACATCCACCACTCTTGGAATTTACTTATTGGGCAAGCTCTCGGAGACAACTGAATTCTGCAAATTGTCAGACATTCGACAAAAAGCATTTGTTATGCCGTACAAGAACAAATTAGTCTGTTCCGCTACTACACACAAGCTAAAAAAAACCCCATTAGAATTTTTTCCCCCATTCTTTTCTTCTATTTTGTAAGTGACAGTACCTGTTCCCTGTGTGCTAGGAATGTACCTACTTCTTGAATTTGTGGATGAGGGGACTACAAGTCCAGTAGCAGCAGAATGGTACAGAGATGGACTCTCATGGTGGCCTCCCCAAACACAAAAAAAGCTAAACTACTTCGGTGTGTCCGAGCAAAGGAGACACCAAACGAATGTGCAGGATGGACACAGCACAGGGCTTGGGTTCTTTACCAGTCAGGTACTCCATTTGAATTGCATAGAATAAAGTGATAAAATGTGAAATGTTCCTGATAAAATGTGAATGTTACCTACTGATAGGGCCTTTCAAATAAAATGTATATTTTGTCACATGCGTGCCACTGTGCTTTAATTATGATCGTCACAAAATATGAAGTATCAAGTTAAAAACATGATTATGACCAGTCAAATATTGAAAACATTTACTTATGAATAAGGGGCATCTAACTTGAAATATTTGCCAGGATGGGGATGTTTTTGTCAGTATAAGCTTACTAATACTTACCAGGGTACATATTCTTGCTCTTAATCTGACTCCGTATTCTTGCTCTTAATGTATAGATTCTCTGGACAAGGTTGTTCGAAAATGGAGCACATCTTGTGATACTTCGGATTTAAATTCTGATCAGGAATCATGCAGGAAATCCAAGTAAGTAAAGAAGTTTGTCACACATGACAATTTTGATGTATTGGGTTAATTTGCAGAACTAATTTGTTGTTTTGTTGATGTACTTCCAGACCTAAAAAGCAATTTGAATTGTTGGACAGTTCTCCACTGAGGAAACGTCCCTCGGCTTACTCTCAGAGCGGGAATACTTTTAACAGAAAGAGGAAATTATCGTTCCTGCCACCACCACCACCAACACATCAACCTTGTCTCACACACCACTTCCAAGGTACAAAGACGAACATCATTTTACTGAATTACTCGGTTACATAATCCAAATGCTTACCACTGTTTTGTTTGTTTTATCCTCAACAAAAGCAGATCTAGTTTCTCCGGGACCATCCAACACACTGAATAGGATGACGACGAAATGCATGAAATCGTATGTAGTGTACAGCAACATAGTAAGAGAAAAAAGGGACAATTTGCAGATTGAATTTCCCACATCCACTAAGTAACAGGACATTTGTGTCATCACGCAAACTTGGAAATGCTGAGACAGATGGACAGCGCCTCAAAAAAGAAGTAGCAGCGGCCTTCATGAAGAAAGTGAAGCACGCTCTGCTGAACACAGGCTAAGTGAGGGTGAGCAGGACATTTGGATGAACAGTATCATTGACAGATATAAAGGCAGACCAAAAACAGAAGACTTTTCAGGACATGTGCCTGGTGAGATTTGCTTATCAAAATCTGAGAGGTCATCTCCTGGAAGTATAGAGTTGGACAGGAAATTAGGATTCATGAAGAAAAGGACACGCACAGATGCAGCTGTTCGGTATGCTCGGTTTTCGCCCACAAAGGACCCAGAGAAATACCATCAAAGCATTTTGCAGCTGTTCCTACCACATTATTTGGATGGCCAACTAAAACCACCTCCTTTTGGCAGTTACCAGGACTTCTACGAGATTGGGTTTGTGAAGTTTTTCATTGATGGATTACATTCAGTGAAACGGGTCGTCGACTCAAATATGGCAAGTTTTGAAAAGGATGTGATAGACAAAGCTGAGGAAGATCTACAGTTGCATGGTGTAATGGAAGATGCATGGGCACAGATCTGTCCAGAGACTGAACGTGTACAGTTGGAGTGTAATGCCAGAAATGAGCGAACACCGTGATGAGATACAGGTTTGTTACCGAGATCAGGTCGCCATATGTTCCAGGACAATCCTTGTGGTATGTCAAGGCAGGAAGTGCTGCCTTTGCTTCGCTCACTAAACAAGAATAAGTCTGACATCTTTTACAAAATAAGAAGCTGGTGATTACAGAAGACAGGTGGTGAAAATTCAGAACCATTTCATGTATTTATATCTGGACCTGGAGGTGTGGGCAAGTCTGTCTTGATCAAAGCAGTACATTATGAGGCATCTCGTATCTTGTGAAAGTTTTCAGATAACCCGGATGAGAGGCACGTGTTGCTGACTGCTCCGACTGAGGTTAGTGCTTACAACATCAGTGCTGCGACGATACACACCTGTTTCCACATTGCAACAGATGTGAAGCTGCCTTATCAACCACTTGGAGATGAGAAAATAAATTCATTGAGAGCTGAACTGGGAAACCTGCAGATATTGATTATAGATGAAATTTCAATGGTCGATCTCAAACTGCTTTCATATATTCATGGCAGATTGAGACAAATCAAGCAAACTGGAGATTACTGAGATGTTACCAAAAGCAGAGTAGTTACCGTTGGAGATTTCTACCAGCTTTGTCCTGTGAAAGGGAAACCTTTGTATACTGAGACTAAAGGTGTCAATCTATGGCAGAATCATTTTACTTCAGTGGAACTGACGGACATCATGAGACAGAAAGATATGGATTTTGCACAGTTGCTGAATTGGCTAAGGAAACACAAAAGGGGTGATGCAATGCTAGAGGAAGACATTGCTATGTTGAAACGATGTGTGACAGGCCAAGGACAAGACAGTGCTGCTCTTCATATCTATGCGACTAATGAAGCCGATCTGCATAACCATCGCATGCTGCAGAAGGTATGCTCAGACCCTGTCATCATTCACGCTCAGGGTCGCTACAACTGGTCGACTGCAAAGGAAAGCTGGACATCACACACAAGTTTACAAGACGTGTCTGCCAAAAACACTTCACGTAGGTGTTAACGCACGGGTAATGCTGATGAGAAACATCGATGTTTCAGACAGCCTGGTAAATGGTGCATTTGGTACGGTAAGTGAGGTGTGCTTTGGTACGGAGGACAATTTCCCATCCGAAATATGTCATGTTTGACAATAAAGCAGCTGGTAAGTCACTTAGAGCAAAGAAGCCGTGCTTAATCGAAGGGTTGGACAGAGCGACACGAATCAAACCAGAGGAGGAGAGCGTGGCGTGCAAATCATCTGAATTTAACCACGTCTCTGTCAAACAAAGGAAGACACAGAAGAGGTACACCTGAGTGGATTTTCATTCTATGGAAAACGGAGACATCTCGCATATGACGGTGACGATTCAATCTTTGCCGAACTGAAGAACCAACAGCATGATGGTGTGGGCGTGTATTATAAAGAACATACTAACTGTAGCGTTGATTTGCAGTGTGTCAACATTGAGTGTCTCCAGTTCAATGTGGGCCTACTGAAAACACAGTCTCGGTACTATACAGACCGCCCTCGTATACTGTGTCAATCTTTCAGAAGAATCTGATGCAGTTGATCGCTCACATGGAAGGAGGGAAAATCATCATGGGAGACTAATGAAAATCTGTTCACGGGAAGTACAATTGCCACTTTTATGGAGGAACATGGGTATGCTCAACTTGTGAAAGACGTGACCCACTGGGAACGGCACTTTGATCATGTGTATGCGAAGGACATTGTCAAAAACGGTATCTGTTTCTGTAATGCCGACATATTTTAGCCACCATGAATGTGTTGTCCTACATTGTCTGTAAAATTGTATGCAAACTGATAATAAAATTTGATGGACTGATAGTCTTCTGGGGAGGGGTCTAACCTTGGGGTGGCTGGCACAGGGGTGAGGTTAGGGGGCTGGGTCTGGGGGGGCATCATCATTTGTGTTAATCTTCTAGTGCAGGGGTGTCATACTCCAGTCCTGGAGGGCCGAAGCCATGCACATTTTTAAGTTTCCTCTCATTTAACACACCTGATTTAACTCCTTGTGCTAATTAACACATCACTCTTGAACTGAATCATTTGTGGTGGAACGGAAACAACTAAGCTACACAGAGCTCCGGCCCTCCAGGGCTAGAGTTTCACACCTCTGTTGTAGTGTGTTCCATTTGACGTCGGAACTCTGTTCGAGTTGTTTTCTGAGGACTGAAGCTGGAAGTTACAACATGCGCAACTTATCTGTGGACACGTCGCTACGAAGTTTTATGTGTAAAGCAGCCCGACATTTCCAGTTCCAACCTCCGACATAATTGGAATGCAGCATTCCTTGGCCCCCCACCCATTTTTGTTTAATATTTGTAGTCTCTTTTCCTACTAATTACCCAGGGCTACCAATGTACAATCATCATGTGGCATCTGAGGATCAAGCTAAGGGACCTTGTGTGCACACTTGCATACATGTTCCCTACCTATGTACACCTTTGCCTGCCACCAGCCGTCTGTGTATGCTCCCCACCCTAAGCCAGATCATCCACTGCACTTCTTATGGCATCAGATTGGGACAGTAATGCATCATATTGCCTGCTACCTGGCCAGAGTATGCTGGGCTGGAGCTGTGAGTTTGCCTCTTCCCAAGGTTTCTTCCTCTGAGGCACTTTTACTGGGCCACTGATAATATTTGCCTAACAGAAAAGTTTCAGGCTATGGAAGGAAACATTGGCTATAGGTCTGAATTGTGAATTGTGACTGACTTTCCCTGCCGGCCCCTGGAGGATGGGCTCCCTCTCTGAGTATGGTTCCTCCTAAGGTCCTTCTAGGGCAGACCTGGGCATTTTACGGCCCACTGACTACCTTTGACCGGTAGTCAGTAAAAGTAGCGACAACTACTACTTTGTGATAGGTTCACGAAATACAATTACACGGCTTTTATTTTGAAGACAACTAAGTGACGTGACGAGGAGCGAGACCTGCCGGCGGCTGCAGTGCCGGTTTAATGTTGGAAAAAAAAAAAACTAACCATGATGCATTGCATCAGGACCAGAATGCATTGCTGTAAGCGGCTACAAGAAGTCGAACACAGCCACTGTTTTTCTTAATTGAACAGCTTCCAAGAAATTAGCTCGTACCTCTTAAATGTCAGCTAACAAGAAAAGAAAAAAACTCTACATTCTGCATCAATTTAACAAGGCATGGACTTAAATATTTCTTTGCTGAAATCAAAGGTAAAGCAGTGTGCTTAGTGTGTGGAGAACATATAGCGGTGTTTAAGGAATATAATTTGAAATCGCCATTACAAGAGTAAACATGGAGAAAAATTCAAGAATTTCACTGATGCAGAGCAGGCTCGAGCATCAGAAGATTTGCTAACTGCAAAAGCAACAAGAATTTTTTACAAAGCTCCACTCATCCAGGGATGCAGCCGTCAGGATCACCTTTGTAATATCCCACAAAATTGCAAGATACAGTAAGCCATTCTCTGATGGGGAGTTCATCAAAGATTGTTTGGTGGAGTCTTCAGCGCTAATATGCCCTGAGAAAAAAGACGCATTTGCAAATGTGTCTCTCTCGAAGCACACTGTAACGAGGCGGGGTCGAGAACGTCACAGGGAATTTGGCGTTTCAACTACAAAAGAAAACAGACAATTTTGTCTTGTTTTCCTTGGCTCTGGATGAGAGCTGTGACGTGTGTGATACAGCCCAATTACTTATCTTTGTTCGTGGATTGACGAAAGACTTTGAGATGGCGGAGGAGCTGGCAGCTATGCGGCCAATGAAAGGGACTACAACGGGGAGTGATTTGTTCACAGAAGTAAATGCAGCCATGGACAGGCTGGGACTAAAATGGGACAAACTGGTAGGTGTTACAACCAATGGCTGTCCAAATCTGGCGGGGAAAAATGTTGGACTTTTGAGGCAGATGCAAGATAAAGTGACTGAAATTAACCCAGAACAGAAATTGATATTTTTGCATTGTATAATTCATCAGGAGATGATGTGCAAGTCAGTGCTAAAAATTAGCCATGCTGTTGATGTTGTAACTAAAATAGTTAATTTCATCAGGGCAAGAGCACTGAATCACACAGTTTGTTTCACTGTTAGAGGAGCATGAAAGTGAACATAGTGACATAGGCTACCAGACAGCTGTGAGATGGCTCAGCCTTGGCAGGGTGCTTAAGAGAGTATGGGACCTGAGAGCAGAGATTCTGAATTCGATATTATGGGCAATCCCTTAACGGAAGTGTCCGTCACAAATCTGCCGTTCCCTTCGCGGAAGCCTCCGGCAGCTGCAAGGCAGATTCTTGTTGACGTGACAGCTTTGCCAGCAGGCAGGAAGGTGCGTTCATGAATAAGCTTGTAATGGCAATGTAGACGTTTTCTAAGATTACACAATTTATGGACAAGCAGTTTGGTAAAGCAGTGACTGGTTTTCTTTCCTATAGGTAGGTTTGCTGAAGGCGAAGGTGGTGGCAGCGTCACAAGCGAAGACTGCTACCGTCAGAGGCACGGAGGAGGAGGTCAGGCGATACACTGTGTGGGCCGGCACTGCCCAGATGTCTCTACATCTGGGAGAGACAGGCCAATGCCATGGCACTGCAGTCCTCCTTCGCTTTCACAAACCTCACCACTCGACTGTTCGAGGGGAAGGTTGAGCTAACGACCACAAGGGACACCGGCAGAGAAGATCCCCGACTTAGATGTTGGGGAGACGTAGCGGAGGAGTCAGCTGTTACTGTTGGCGCTTCGGTCTCAGGCGTGGAAATCAAGGCCGGCGTCAAGTGTCCCCTCTGCGGAAGCCAGCAAGAGCCTTGGGACAAGCACAGCTGGTTTGTAATGTGCAATAGCTGCAAGATGCCACAAAAATGCGAGTCCTTCAGCAAGGAATTGCGGGGCACGTTGAAAGTTAAGTCATGATGGTACGGAATACACGTTAACAGCAGGACATTCACGTCTAAAACAGTCAGGTGGCGTAGCTGCAAATACGGCAGTCGAAGAAACAATTGAGGAGCAGTTGTTTTGTGAGGACTGTCTGTTTTGTTTTGATGAGTGTAATGTGGTGTCCATAAATATTCCGGTCAACGCGGTCCCTGGATATAGCAACTCTACGTCGTAGTTTAAGTTTTTGTATTGGCAATGTTGTACCTTTTTTTTTTTCTTTCATACATGGCCATATTGCACTGGGCATTTTGTTTAACAAATTTTGAGATCTAAGCTAATTAAGTTTTGCAATAAAATACAACTGTCAAATTGACTGCACATTTCATTTTTGTTGAAGTGATTCCAGGTTATAGGCAACTCCTACAATGTGTAACTAACGAGTTTTAGTAGTTTGCGGACGGGTTTTGTGTTTCAAGTTCTGGTAAGCTTTTAATGTTCTCAGGTTTTGGGTTTTCAAAAGGCACTAGTCACTTATTTGCCTTTTGCACGTAGCATTGGTAAGTAGTTGTGAAATGGGTGCGAAATAGCATGTTGGCTTGTGACCGAAACAACGCATACTACAGACAAGTTTTATTTGGTCATTTTTAGAGCGGCATTTTTTTTCTCCATTGCAATGGTTAGCTGAATAGCCGACTGTGGCATGGTTTTGAAATGTATATTTGAAAGGAGCTGGGACAGAACGGGATATCGGGTTGACTCGCGGGAAGCAGCGCTGGTGTGTGCCCGGAGAAACCGCTCTGTTCGCTTGCGGTTAATGTGGCTTGGGGAACATGGTGTAAATTTGCAGTAAATTTGTATGGAAGTCTTGTGCTGTCCATAGGGAGCAGCACAGTGTATTAAGCTGTGACTGTGGGGCGATACCACGACACAGAACTTGTCCCTTCTCTGCAGGACGACAGGGAAGCTAGTATTGCTTCACTTCAAGGGAATAACAGTCCTTTTAATTACCTTTCTGGTGTGAATGTGTGGGGAAGTTTTGGCCGGGGTCTTTAGCACGGTTTGTGGGTGAGCGACGGGGGGAGCATTGTAATGGAGTGTAATGCATATTTCACTCCGTGTGTACTGCCCATTATACATTTTGTCCGGTGTGACTGCATGCTTTGCTTTGTACGTGTTGGAGGTATCCCCTTCTATTTCTCGGCGTTGTGTCCTAGGGAGGGTTATCCATCCTAATTTCTACCTACTACTCAGACCATCTCACCCAAACCAGTCCTGCTCTGTCCTACGTCTACTGTCCCGTTAGACCTACACTCAATCTCCATCCTGTTATGGGAGTATAGTTCTGTCTGACTTTCTACTACCCTGGCCTCCGGTGACAGTCCTCCAGTTCTCCATCGTTATTCCTCTATTACTTGTCCTACCTGTCTGATCATCCTAAGCTTTGGACCCTTCCGTCACTACCTGCAGTTACTAGTTATTGTTTTTGTAGGATGTCTCTCTTCCAGAAGCCTGGAAGGCCCAGCTCCCAAAGGAGCAGCACGAGTGGAATAGCCACGCCCTTTTTAGAAGGAATAAGGACGGAAGGCCTGTCCTTATTGACTCATTGTCTTGGTGGCACCCGCCCGCACCACGCCCTGTCTTCCATCAGCTGCCAGCTTCTCCTGCCCCTTTCTTCACCTGCCCCTTCTTTCTATGGATGCCCTACCACATTTGGGTGTTTAAGCTCCTGTGCAGGCAGCCCAACTGCTACTGGGCCGGGCAGCGTTTAATGATCTGCGGCCTGCACAAGACGGTCAGGAGGGTGCTGGACATAGACAGATGGTACTTCATGGCCACAGAATACCTTGAATGCTGTCTGTGTAAGAAGTGGCAGGGCGGTCACAGCACATCTTGGAGCAGCTGGACCCAGCACACCGTGCAGAGTTTCCGGTCATCCTGACATACAGGTAAGCATTTCTCTATTGGTGATGGGCAGTACTGGCCCTGCACTGCCATTATTCAGCATATTTTGCATTTTACCAGCTAAAAACCTGCTGGATAGCAGCACTAGGGCTCACTACAGCCTTGCATATATACGTGTTACGTGCCGTAAGATTTTGGGAGGGTTGTCCTGTAGGTGCTCCGGACGTCCTGCCCGATCGCCGTCCGTCAGCCAGCCCTTCGACTCCGCCTCCTGGACCTGAACACGCCTCCCTCACCCTCGGAGCAATTTCCGGTTCCTGTACAGAAAAGGCCCGCAACTCGCAACCTCGGAAGCGCTTTTGCTCATTGTGTTTGGTTGGTTGGCTTGCTGTATTGTATTTGACTTCTTGTGTATGACGGTTCTGATTGTTTGGTTTCTGATTTCTTGCTTTGCCCCTTTGTACTTTCGCTTTGGTTCTGACTGCTCTCTGGTATTTTTGATCCCTTGCCTGACTTCCGACTATCCTTTTGCTCGCACCTTCTCGGACACTATTTTCGATTCTGTGTGTTTGCTCTGTGTTTGTTTGTTTGTATGTACCGGTGCACAAGGAGTGACTGCTTTTTTGTTTCTGTGAACGTGTGCGATTTATCTGTTTGGTTAGGGAGACAGGGATTAGTATTGTTGTTTCGTTTCACCTGATTCTTTGCACCTAGGGTTAGATTAGGTTGGGACGTGTTCGTTAGTGATTTTTGTTTATTGCTTTGGCCTTGGTCAGTCCTGAAGTCTGTTGCACCTGGTGTTTGTAGTGTCTATGAATAAACATTAAAAAAAAAAAAAAAAAAACTATAAAAAAAGATCCCTGTGTTTCCCGTGTCCCTTTTCCTATTCCCTGGTTGTCTCGTCTTCTCTTTCTCTCTCTCCTCTCTCTTTCCATTCTGTTGATCCTTACCCCTAGACTAAGGATCGCAACAATACGATATAGAATTTGAAAGAATTGGCAATAAAAGTGACAGTTCAAAGCGCTGAGCATGGAATGGATTACTTTGCACTTATTTTATTGCTAATATGGATGACAATCTGGATGCATGATTGCAGAACACTACCTATAGGGCCTAAATTTTCAATGGTTACATATAGAGAGTAATTCAGATACAGCATGCAGTGGGATGCAAACATTCATGACATCTTGGAGCCTGGTGTCTGATACAATCTGATCTGACATCTAGCAGCTTGCCCACTTTGATCTGATGTGACCATTTCCTGGATTGCTATGCATGAAGTCATTAGCACCTATTGTTCTGGCCTAGGTCCTCCCCATCTACTGCTGCGCGTGTGGCTCCACATCGTTGGAGTCATTCCACCTCCACCTCAACCACTTCATACCTGGTGGGAATGTTCTTCTTACGGTTTTTGGTGAGTCCCTTTGGAATTGGGTCACAAGTCTATATTCTAAATATAGTTATGATAAAGCATTTTGGAGATGTCGGAGAGGTGGAAGATGTGCTGGAGGAATCGGGCGTGTCTGTTAAAGCTTCCGTCACTGGTGTTGAGATCAGAGCCAGTGTAAAGTGTGCCCTGTGTGGGAGCTGGCAAGAGGCTTGGGACACCAACTGCCGGTTTGCACGGTGCCAGACCTGCAGGATAGTCCAAAAATGTGAGTCCTTAGGAAAGGTATTCAGGGGGGACTTTAGAAGTGAAAACTGAGGAGTACACAGGCACTTTGCTTTGATGTTTTTTAGAAAGGTGAAATATTTTAAAATGCCAAGGCATGTCAGACTACCCTGAAGGTGGCTGAGAGGCCTCAGACTCCTGAGAGTTAAAAGCAAAAATGTATCTTGAACTTTGGGCTGATGGTGGTACTAGAGCAGGGTTCTTCAACTCTGGACCTCGATTCCAAATCCAGGCCATGTTTTCAGTTCTCCCAGGTAGTTGTTTAATAATTACTGATTCTGATTGGTCAGAGGCTTCACACCTGACTGACAGGTAAAGGAAGGCTGGAAAACCAGCAGTGCTCAGACCTCGAGGACCGTGAGTTGAATAACCCTGCACTAGAGGAATGGATTGAAAGAAATCTCTACAGAGATTAATTAAATAAAATAAGGCAATGCTGCCCACACATTACACTGAGATCGTCTTGAACCTGCTTTGTGCTATAAACAAGTCGCTTGCAGTTCTTTGTCATAAAAGTCTTCATGCTTCTCGGAAAGCCGGGGTGGTCTGGAGGGTTACCGTACGAGTCAAAAAAACTCACCGGTGCTGTCATCTCCAATGTAAAGCGCCAACCAGTGCTCTCCCGGAGCCGTCCTTGGATGTGTATTGATGATAAAGATTGGGGGAAATTTATCACGTTTTATGTCCACCAGTTCGTCAAGCTAACACCCCATAAAAATGTTTTGCCATCCACAGGTTTGTACTGAGGATATTAGTCAGCTCCCACGTATCCATGGTTAATAGTAATCGTACAGGACGTTCCTCCTTTGGTAAATTTTGATTATGTTGCCAAAGCATGCGTAAATTGTTATTGTGGGTAGTATTGCTTAACAGGTCTGAAATGCAGCTTTACGATTGTTTTTCCGTAGCAGAAGGGCATCTCCTTGTTCTGGTCAGTCTAACTCGAGGATATTATCAATGTGGTTCTTGCAGAGTGACACGTAATGAATCCAGTCGTACGATATTGTGACCATCGAGTTGTGTTCCCCCGCAATATGTACGCAACAGTCACCCACTCTTTGGTGCTCCACAATGTCTGAATACATGTAAATCATATAGAAGCCAGTACATGTCTGCTGGATGGGGGGCAGCTGGTTTTTCCCCCATCTTCTGAAATAAATCAGGCTCAAATCCCAGCAATTGGGCAAGACCTCCTTTAACGGCGTATTCCCAAACTAAACCACTGAACTAAGCTAACAGTTTTTTATCCGCATACAAACAGCTTCTATTTTAACTTGTATAGCTTTACTGTAGCCTTGCTGCTGTGGAAGACAAACTGCAGTGGATGGGAGCAGCTGAAAACATCGCGTTTCTTTACCTTTCAGCTTGTTGAACAGCTGGTTTAAGGACTCTTGCCAGCACTTTACCAGTAAAGGTTTAGTAGCGATTACAAGCACTGCCGTTGTTTTCCTTCAATCCACCTGAGTTCACCATCTCTGTAACTGAACAGTCTCTTTGCTGTTAGTGTATAGACAGGCTCCAGCTCCATGTTAATTAAACTACGACAAAAAATTCTCACTGCTCTCGTTCTCTTGGGGGTGGATACTTCTACTGGCCCTGTCAGGTCTATCCTTTCATCTGCTGGTGACTGGAGTTCTTCATGGCAACTTAGTGAGGACGTTGGACTCAAATCAAGAAGAGGTTGTACAGTATGCCCTCCTGCAAACTTTGAGTCCATCCTCACCTCCTCCATCATTGTCTGGTTTGGATCAGCCACTGAACAAGAGGAGGTAGTGCTATCATTCTGCAACCAGAGGGCTGCAGGTTCAAGTCCTGGTTCCTCCTGACCCCATCACAGTGCCCTTGAGCATGACACTGAACCCCAAATTGCTCCCGGTGTGCAGGTTGGCGCCTTGCATGGCAGCCTCTGCCACCGGTGTGTGAATGTGAGTGTGGATGGGTGAATGTGAGGCATGAAGTGTAAAGCACTATATAAATGCAATCCATTTACCATTTGTCATGAAGTCATTTACTGTCTTTGCTGACCTACAAAGTGTTACTTGTGTAGATTTGGAACGATCCAACATTACATTTAGTTTGTAGTTAAGCCACCCCACACAAATAATACACTGATACATATTAATATCTGCAAGTCGTGCAAACAAATTACTAAAGAAAGTTGGATTATCAAAATTAGGTGCATACAAATTAACCAGTAACACTGACTGATTGAACATTTTCCCTTGTACAGCAACATATCTGCCCTCTTTATCAGCAATGAAAGAATTCCTCAAATGCCACATATCTATGTATTAAAATAGCAGTTCTGCGACTATTACCAGTGAATTTAGAATGACATACCTTTGAGAAGCCATTCCTATTAAGTCTGCTGTGACACTTGGGTTTCTTGTAAAAATACCACTGAAGCTTTAAATTTACCAAGATAGGAAAATCCTCGGTTTCTTTTCACTTGATGGTTAAGACCACGGCAGTTCCAGCTCAGAAAAATGGTTTCACATGATCCAGTCATTACCCTTTGGTGATGTCATAAACAAGGAAGGCAGGTAAGCTTCCACAGAAAAAAAAAAAAAAAAAAAACCTTGCTCAAAACACGACTCAAGACAAACATACACAAAATCTCTAGCTGACCTCTCACAAATAAGTAGACCTACCAATGCTTTCAGTCATCTCCTAAATACAGCTCAACAAAACAAGTCTAGCCTTCACCCAAAATATATGATGTAAACGGCACTCGTTTAAAACACGAAAAAAAAAAAAAAAAGATCCATATGTTTAATTCAGTCGCCATCCTCACACCTCTGTGCACAATCAATTCGCGGGGAATTATACATGATAAAACCGCAAAAGTGGCTATTACCTCTGAACTATTCCCATTAGCCGTTCCATAATAGCACGACACGAAATAAAGTGCTACGTTCGGCAACTACATGTTACATTCAGCAGCGAATCTGTCATTTTAGAAGAAGATTACACCTTACTTTAATGTTTCTTCCACAACTTTGTTGTTTTAACACTAGAATTACAGACTTTTTTATTTTCTGGTGCAAGGCCTGAGGTTATTCACCCCTGCTGAGATTTTCACAGGTCTTCAGCTTGATTCTCCTCAATCTATTGTTGTGCAAACCACCCATTGCCTGTAAGGCCTGTCACATTTGCATTTGTTTACTCAGAGTAGCTCAGATCCAAACCTCTGTGTGTGACATGGAAACCTTCAGAAATGCCTGCCGTATCTATACAAAATGTCCCCCACATTCACTGACCTGCAAATATTAAAGACACACATTCACAATATATGGAAACACAAGTCTTTTATAAAAAATTGTGTGAAAACAGAATGAAAAGTTGCTGATACAATGACATGAATACAATGAAAACTTGCTAACACTTCAGTCTCCAATGTATCTTTGTACACAAATGTCATAAGCTGAGTGAAGTTATGGTCCATGGTTCTTGACATGTTCGTACACATACAGAATAAAATGATGTCATTGGCCATCACTGAATTATAACACCAAAAGTGAGTTTTGTTTTTGTGTGATCTCTCCAGCTTTGCATGTTCTCTCCTCTGCCTGTTCATGTAAAAATAGCAAAAAAAAAAAAAAAAAAAAATTCTGTCCCTCAGTTCCAGGTTCATCTCTTCATCCTTCTGTCTTTTGTCTCAGTGGTTACTGTCCCACACAGTCAGTCTGTTTCAAAGTCTGCAGCATTTGCAGACCCAATGACCATCGTCCCTGCATTCAGCAATGGAGTTCCTTGACTCTCAGCACAGTTCTTGGTGAAGTGTGTCCAGATGTCAGAAATCGCAGAAAATCTGTCTTTATTAGTCCCATAAGTGGAAAATCTGCATTGTCATTGCAGAAAAGTGGACAGTGCAAGACAAAAACAGCTAAAATAAAATCTGTACCATGAGTACAGTATAAAAAGTGCACTATACAAACAATCTGGAGACATAAATATGGACACATGTATTGAAATATATATACACACACACACACACACACACACACACACACACATATGTGTACACGTCAGAAGGGAGAGAGGCTGGCAGAGAACGTGGTCATGAATCTGATGGAGCCATTTTTGGATGATGGGAGAAATGTCACGACGGACAATTTCTTTTCTTCACTGTCACTGTCGCACAGACTGCTGCAGCGCAAAACAACGCTATTGGGCATGGTGAATAAAGTCCGGCGTGAACTTCCTCAGCTTGCAAAAGACACTGCACAGCGAGAGGTATTCTCCACTTCAGTGCTTAGAAGTGGCAGTGTCTCCTTGACAATTTACGCACTTAAAAACAACAAGACTGTGTGTGTTCTAAGTTCCATGCACCAAGACGTGACGATCGGTGACGGCAGAAAGAGGAAACCCAACACGATAACAGACTATAACCACATGAAGGTATGTGAATGTGTGTATAATTTTACACCAGTGCTACAATGTTTTCTGATGTGTACTATACAGGCCTATAGAAAAAAAGCACATATACTCATGTCTCTCTCTCTCTGCTTTTACAGTGTGGTGTAGACGTGTTGGACCAAATGGCACGGATGTATTCCGTAAGAGCAGCAACACGCAGGTGGCCAGTAGCAGTTTTTTACAATATGCTGGACCTGGTGGCGGTGAATGCCTACATTTTGTACAAGGCATGTACAGGGTGGACAGGCAAAAGAAGATAGTTCCTTAGCTAGAAGACTCAGAAACACCGTTGCCGATTCATGCAGCACAAGGAAATATTGGCACAAAGGCAGGCTGCTGAAGCTGTTGCAGCTGCTGTGCCAGGGACTGTACAGACAACACAGTGCCAGGTGCAAGAGAGCTGCAACAGGAATCGCAGCAGGTTTATCTGTGCAACATGTCAGAAATTCACCTGTGCCAAATGCAGGGACGATGGACACTGGGTCTGCAAACTCTGTAAAGTTTGAAACACTTCAAAATAAAACAGACTTGTGTATCCATATATTGTGAATGTGTCTTTTGTATAAATACGGCAGGCATTTCTGAAGGTTTCCATGTCACACACAAAGATTCGGCCTTCCTTGGTTTAAGCTAACAAATGCAAATGTGCCAGGCCTCACAGGTAATGGGTGTGTTTTCAGAACAAAAGAAAGAGAATAATGGAGCTGACGGCATGTTAAAAAACAGGGGTGCTAGTAGGTGTGAGGTCCAGGGAATTTACGCAGATATGCGCAGGCCTGGTAAATCTAGTTTTAAGTTCTCCTTCACAAACTTCGCCGCTTGTCCTGGGTCTCTGAAGCTCTGTTGCTCGCCCTCTGGCATGGTGACTTAGGGGTGAGGGTAAAATGCGGATTCCGCCTGACGTAAATTAAAGAGCCTCCCAGGAGCTCAGCAATGCAGTGCAATACGATACAATACGGTTGTCCGAAATCGTATTTTCCTTAATGTTAACATTAATTTCATTGTTGATTTGTTAAACATGTGAAAATGTTCTATACATTATCTGTTGAGTGTTCTCTGGTCGAGGATACTCTGCATTTTCCCCCTCTCTGTTGTCCCGTCAGTGTTTCATTCTATTCTATACTATTAATAGAATGGACGGTTAACGCTGTTACAGTTGCGTGAATTGCTTTTATTGAACAAATCCGACTTGTACTATCCAGCTTGAACAAACGGTAAACAACCCGTGTCACCTCGAATTCAGTTCGTGCTACAACAACCATCCCAACAGTCAGAATTAGACAGATGTGGATGTCCAGCTACCAACGTCACCGTTTATGGATGCCTGTGCCTGACGAATAAAATAAATCATAATAAATCAATAAATATATATGCGTCTTTCACCAAACATGTCAGTATTTTATTGTAATTCTGTATTTCTGTAGATCTCATATCCAAGCACTATTGAACCGTTTTTGTGTTACCTGATTAAATTCTCATATAATTAGATTTTTTTTTAGAATTAGAATTTGGTGATCAGTGGTCATTGTCAACACACCACAGCACACAGTGCGCAACAACGAAATGTGTCCTCTGCATTTAACTCATATGTGACTTTCGTGACATAGCAGGGGGCAGCTAATTCAGCGCCCGGGGAGCAGTGCTTGGGGGCGGTACCTTGCTCAGGGTACCTCAGTGGTGCCTTGCTGGTCGGGGATTCAAACCTGCAATCTTTCAATTACAAGTGCACTTCCTTAACCATCAAGCCACCACTGCCCAAAAGGATTGCATTTACATAGTGCATTTTTTTGCTACTCTTTCGAGCACTCAAAGCGCTTTACAGTTATACCTCACATTCACCCATTCATACACACATTCACACACCAGTGGCGGAGGCTGCCATTCAGTGTCTTGCTGAAGGACACTTCAATAGGGTCAGGAAGACCTGGGGCTTGAACCTGCAACACTCTGGTTGCCGACCGGTAGCACCGCTTCCTGCACCACCATCGCCCCGGTTTAAGGAGTATGGTACTGAGAGCAGACTGAGCATCAGCCAATGAGAGCCCAGCTGGCTGCGCACAAAGTTTTTTTTTTTTTTTTTTTTTAACTTCCGGGGTTTTCACTGGTTACTGAGATGCTGTTTGTGAGGGAAAATTCCTTTTACTGATGCACGTGGGGAGTTTCACCAGACCACTTTCAACTCTTTGTAAAGTAAAACTGTTGGAGTGGATGTTTTCATTCGTCGCAGAACATCGATATACAGTATGCTTCAGTGAGCCGAAGAACAGCATGCGTTGCTACCTAGCGTTCGCCGCCAAGTGGCTAACGGTCTAAAAATTTGCAATGTAGTTGGGCCGGGGTTTCTGGTTCGTGAGGTTCGATTTTTATGGTGCTATCTGCTCTCTCTATATGTCACCTGTTTCTGCAAGTTCAAGGAAGAGCTGAATTGGTGAGCTTGAGATTCTGACAAGTATTAAGTGTGTGCTTGACAAACCGTTCTGGTGAGTGAATTAGCTGATTTAGGCTTGTGTATATTATTTAGTGACTTAGAAAATGCTGAGTACATTGTTTTGTGTTAATTTTATTCAATTCCATTAGTTAGATCATCTTCTAGCCCCCTCCCATCCGATGCGTGTATTTTACACAAAGATGTATGGAAAGATGTTGACATGCAAGATGACAGTAATGTATAATGTTTATTTAAGGAATGAGATTTTATGAATGTTATTTGAGAATTTAAGTCCTGTATGTGTTAATGCTTAAGTGTTTTGTTCTTTTCTGCTTATGCAGGCTGGGTTTTTTTCCCCCCTTCCCTTTTTCCTCTTTCTCCTGTTCTGCGATGGTGGTGGTGGAGTTCAGCAGTTGTGGTGAGCCAAGCTAGAGTTGAAACGGTCCTGGAGAATCCAAATTGTTGCTTCCATCGTCCTGGTAGGACTACCTTTGGCTAGTATACTGAGGGATTTTTTTTTTCCCCCCCTTTGCACTTTTCCTGCATTTTTTTCCTTCAACTTCTGTCAGTGCACTGACAAAGGACATTTAAGGAGAGACTGTATATATTTAATATTTTTCTTTGGTAATTGTTCTTTATTCAATGGTTCAGTGTTTGTTTTGAACTGACCTCATTTAATAGGTAATTTGTTATATTCATTCAGGTCAAGGGGTACACACACACACACACACACACTTTTTTTGAAGAAATATGTTCCTATGTATGAGTACTCATTTTACTGAGTTTGGAAACAAAACGTGAGTGATTTGAAAAGGGGTTACTGCATATTGCGGAAAGGGTTTTCCCTCTAGTTTTTTTTCTTCTTTTTTTTCTTCTTCTACAACCAGTCAATATTTCATTCAATATAGTACTAAGTTGTTTTTTGAGTCCGTGTCATTCTTTTGCTCCTGCTGCTCTGCATAATGCGACTACTCATTTTCTCTTGAGACGAACCTAGAACTAATTAGCTAGTCCCTGAGACAATTGAGCCGCACAGACGTAGAAAAAAATAACTATCATCCAGTGTCTACCATAGGGAGCTTATTTTATTAGTCTCCTTATTTCTCTCAAAAGGCTCTGCCTTTCGTCAGGCCACAATTGTAAATAAGAAACTTGTTCTTAATCTGTCTTGCCTGGTTAAATAAAGGTAAATAAAAGCTGTGATAGGCTACATTTGGCAGTAATGTGTTCTTTTAGACTGTCCATGACTAACTATTCTAACTGTGCATAGGCATGGCATCAGACAGTTGAAATCTGTGTCAGACAGTTGGACATGGGGAGGGGAAGGGTGAGTATAAATGTTGGCGTGTTTTGCGTGTTGCCCTAATTGCTTTTTTTGTGATGAGTGTCCAGCTAAGAAACAAAAAATGGATACAGACATGGTGATTGGGTATAACCACTCAATGTCACCAGTAAAGTTTATGAGTAAAAACAAAGGATTCTTCAACGCGGTGCTACAGACTGGCCGAGAACAGTTCCACAACTTAATTATGTTTAGTCCAAGGAAGCGTACAAAGTTCACACAAGCTGCAGAGAGTGGCACTCCCGTAAGGCTGACAAATATTAGAAAGGCTTTAAGTGAGTATCGCTTTACGGAGTTCAGTTATATAACATTTGTTTGTCACTGTATGTCTTAATGCGTTATGTTTTTTTTTGGTAGGTTTTAAAAGGTACGTCTGATTTCGACGTGGTTGGTAATCAGTCGACGGAAATGTCGGTGGCGAAGGTGACGTTTCCTTTGCGGAAGCCTGCGGCCCCTGTCAGAGACACTGGTGGATGTGGCAGCTTTGCCGGCAGGGAGGAGGGTGCGTTCATGAATATGTTTTGTGATGGTAATGTAGACCTTTTGTAAAACTTCGAAACTTGTGGATGAGCAGTTTGGTAAAGCAATGACTTTTTAAATTCCGTATAGGTGCAATTTGTGAAAGTGAAAGCCCTGGCAGCGTCATTGGAAAAACTTGTAACTGTCAGAGGGATGGAGAAAGTCTCTGATGGCACTGCCCAGATGAGTATCTGTGTTTGGGAGAAGCAGATCAATGCCGTGGAGGTCGAGTCGTCCTACGCATTCACGGACGTTTCCACGAGAGTTTGAGGGAAAGGTGGAACTGACGACGACCACAGACATGACGACTGAAAAGATTTCTGATCTGGACATCGGGGAGGCAGAACGTGCAGCTGAAGAGTCAGTTATGATGGCTCAGACTTCCGTTATAGGAGCTGAAATCAAAGCCGCCGCAAAGTGTGCACTTTGTGGTAGCCGACAGGACAGCTGGGACAGAGTCGGCTTGTCAGGTGCCAGAGTTGCAGGATACTGCAGAAATCAGGGTCATTTGGAAAAGCATTACGTGGGACGTTAAAAGTCATAAATAAAGAAGGGACATATTATACATTGAATGTTGGACATTGTACGTTGGTTGATTACTTAAAACTCTGAAAAATACCAACATTAATAGATAAAGAAGCTGTGGAGGAACATGTTTCCGAAGATTCTCTTGAATTTGCATTTGATGACTGCAATGTGGTATATTAGATATTACTGATAATGCAGTAGCTAGCTGCAGCAACGCGGCATGTAGCGAGTCATAGTTTCAGTGTTTTCCTGTAAAGTTTTTGTTGTATGTACTTGTAGTGTGTATTAGTTTTTATTTGACCCATTTCATTGTCAGTATTTATTATATGAGAAAAGCTAATTCGGATGTATGTTTGTGTGTTTGTTTTATGTGTAATAAAATAAAACTGACATATTGACTATGCATGTTTTTTTTTTTTTTTTAAAGTGGTTTGGATACCACTAATACAGTGTTTGACCCCCTTTCGCCTTCAGAACTGCCTTAATTCTACGTGGCATTGATTCAACAAGGTGCTGAAAGCATTCTTTAGAAATGTTGGCCCATATTGATAGGATAGCATCTTGCAGTTGATGGAGATTTGTGGGATGCACATCCAGGGCACGAAGCTCCCATTCCACCACATCCCAAAGATGCTCTATTGGGTTGAGATCTGGTGACTGTGGGGGCCATTTTAGTACAGTGAACTCATTGTCATGTTCAAGAAACCAATTTGAAATGATTCGAGCTTTGTGACATGGTGCATTGTCCTGCTGGAAGTAGCCATCAGAGGATGGGTACATGGTGGTCATAAAGGGATGGACATGGTCAGAAACAATGCTCAGGTAGGCCGTGGCATTTAAACGATGCCCAATTGGCACTAAGGGGCCTAAAGTGTGCCAAGAAAACATCCCCCACACCATTACAGCCTGCACAGTGGTAACAAGGCATGATGGATCCATGTTCTCATTCTGTTTACGCCAAATTCTGACTCTACCATTTGAATGTCTCAACAGAAATCGAGACTCAGACCAGGCAACATTTTTCCAGTCTTCAACTGTCCAATGTTGGTGAGCTCGTGCAAATTGTAGCCTCTTTTTCCTATTTGTAGTTGAGATGAGTGGTACCCGGTGGGGTCTTCTGCTGTCGTAGCCCATCCGCCTCAAGGTTGTGCGTATTGTGGCTTCACAAATGCTTTGCTGCATACCTCTGCTCTCTCTCTCTCTCGAACATAGCCAAGCTTTAAGATGCTCTCACTTCGTGATGCAGAAAACTTCATACATGCCTTTGTAACTTCCAGACTGGACTACTGTAATGCCCTCCTTTCTGGTTGCCCATCTGGATCCTTACATAAACTTCAGCTGGTACAGAATGCAGCAGCCAGATTTCTAACACTAACATTTTTTAATCGCATTACATCGGTCTTATCCTCCCATATTGGCCAACAGTTAAGTCTCGGATTGACTATAAAATACTGCTATTAACCTATAAAGCACTAAATGGCCTTGCACCAGAATACGTCAATGATCTGCTGACCTCATACAACCCTCCGTGCTTGCTCTGTTCTCAAGGCGTGGGATCTGTTAGTACCTACGGCAGGCTGCAGAGCTTTCTCCTATAGAGCTCCTCAGCTGTGGAATGGTCTTCCACCGGATGTGCGGATTTCAGGCTCACTCTCAATATTCAAGTCTAGACTAAAAACACACCTGTTTAGCTTATAGGGACACTAGTTCTAGCTCTAGCCAACTTCGCACTCCCAGTTATACCTATAGTGTGAGGTGTAGAGCTGGGTGGGGATTGGTGCCATTGGCTTTGAATAAACTGAATTGACAGTGCTGTCACTCTAGCTTCACAATTGCTTGTGGGATTGGAGTGCTGACATTTCAGGGACTCCCCATGCCTGCATTCACACCTGCCTCTCCCTCCTACTTATGCTGCCATAGCCATATCTGCCGGAGCATTGCACTTCATATTGCACTCATCGAACTTTTGGCACTGCCTATAGTCTCCCTTACTTTGACTAATTGCATATTTTATTTCCCCTACTTCTCCTGGGGGGTGCTGCCTGGAGCCCTCAATCTATCAAGATGTCCAGCACACCCTGCTACATGTGACGTCACCTCTACCAATGACGTCCGTGCATCCAGCTTGCCATTCTTCCATGTATGACCTGCTGCCTTACTTCTGGTTGCCTGGCGATTGGAGGGAGTGTCGAAACCGGCTTGTCATCTTCCCCCTGCTTCCCGGTTGTGTCCCAAATTTTATGATTTGGACAGTGACTCGACACTTAGCCATCTCTCCAATTTGACTCTCCCTGCCGGCCCCTGGAGGATGGGCTCCCCCTTTGAGTCTGGTCCTTCCCAAGGTTTCTTCCTTTTTGTGAGTTTTTCCTTGCCACTGTTGCCTATGGCTTACTCACTGGGGGCTTTGGGTGGGGATGCTGTAAAGTGCTTTGAGACTATTGTTGTGAATGCGCTAAACCAAAATAGATACGACATGACAAATTTATCTGCTGATTAAGGCTGTGCCTCGCTCCTAGTGCTGCTTTTGATACTATAGATCAGGGGTGTCAAACTGCAGTCCTGGGGGGCCGGAGCCCTGTGTAGCTTAGTTCTTTCCCTGTTCCACCTCAAATGATTCAGCACAACAGCTATGTGGTAATTAGCACAAGAAGTTGAATAAGGTGTGTTAAACGAGGGGAAACCCAAAAATGTGCATGGCTCCGGCCCTCCAAGACTGGAGTCTGACACCTGTGCTATAGACCATATCATTCTCCTACACAGGCTTGAACATACTGTAGGTACAAGGGGAGTGGCACTCTTGGTTTAAATCTTACCTCTCAGACCGCTATCAGTATGTGAATTTAAATTTAAGTTCCTCAGAACATGTCAAGGTCAGATAGGGAGTGCCACAAGGTTCAGTTTTAGCTCCCCTACTATTTTCACTATACATGTTACCTTTAGGCCTAGTTATTTGTAAGCATGGAGTTGACTTTCATTGCTTTGCAGATGATACACAATTATATATACGTCAAACCAGAAGATAGACAACAACTTCAGAAAATGGAAGAATGTTTAATTCACATCAAAAAGTGGATGTCAGACAACTTCCTCCAGTTAAGCCTAGACCACACTGAGGTTCTTCTTTGTTTCGGACCATTTTAAAATCTTAACATCAACAACATTTAGGATTAATCTATCCTGGAAAAGTATGTCAGAATGTATAGGGCCCAACAAATCAAGAACCCCGCTTCTTGGGTCCACATCGTCCATAGCCCCAGTGCTGTCTTTGCAAAAGAGACCACAGGTGACTTGTCTGGAGAGCATGCCGCTGTTATAATTAAACAGACACTCATCGCTCTGTATGGGTACTACTTAACAGGTCTGAAATGCAGCTTTATGATTGTTTTTCCATAGCAGAAGGGTATCGCCTTGTTCTGGTCAGTCTAACTCTAGGATGATATTATCAATGTGGTTCTTGCAGAGCAACACGTAATGAATCCTGTCGTACAATATTGTGACCATCAAGTTGTGTTCCCCCACAATATGCACCGCGTAAAAGGGGGACAGAACACTGTCACCCACTCTTTGGTGCTCCACAATGTCTGAATACATGTAAATCGTATAGAAGCCCGTGCACATGTTTGCTGGATGGGGGGGGGGGGGTGGCTGAAACCGCTTAAAGTGATCATGTCTGTCTGGGTGAAATTGATGGGTATAAGCTGATGATCATAACTGATTTTTCCCTCTTTTTCGTCCTCTCAAGCAAATTACCATCTAATTTAGATTTGTATATTTATTATATGAATACAGGGTAATAAAACAGATAGTGTTGCTATTTACTGAATTTTATTGACTTACAAAATACAGGTCAGCTCTTTCAAATGCTTTTCAAAAAAAAATTAGAGCTGTATATAATTATAATGCACTATAATGTTGCATGTTGGCTTGCTTTTTGGCTGTTTATCAAACATTATGCAGGGGCGTTTCCAACTACTGGAAAGGTCAGGGGCTAAGTAAAGTTTGGCTAGGGTTTGCATTTTAGTAGAATTGGGGCTAAAATACTTGGGCCTAGGCTTAAAATATTCGGGGCTATGCCCTATTGATCAGGTAGCTAGCCAGAAGCAGACTAGTTGCCACAAAGCAAAAGTATGGCTATCAAAGTAAAAGTAAAAAAAAAAAAATCCAAAGTATAAAGACCCAAAAACAAACACTGTAAGCAGACTACTTGATTAAATAAGCAAATTTAAAAAGTATGTATACAGGAATGATTCTGTCCCAAGCTTGAGCCATATAAGCAATTCCCAATATATTGATTTGTCTGACCACAATAAACACTTCCACTGTGTAATGGTCCATCCCAGGGGCCTCAGGGTTAAGAAAAGTTGATGATACTTGTGGATGTGGTTAGCACAACTTTCTTTTGGTACAGTAAAGAGAATCTGGCCCTTTTGGATGCAATTACATATTGTAGTGCTTGACAAAGCTTTCTCAGAGAAATTGCAGGTGAATGGTGGTTCTTGATGCAATGTTGTTTGAGGGATCAGAGATCACAGTAATTTAGCCTAGGCTCGCACCCTGGCTCTTTGCAAACTGGAATTCCTCTGTATTCCTTAAATCTCTTAATTACTTTATGCATCATGGAAGGATCAGCACCTAAATCCCTTCCTATCAGTCTTTAAGGAACATTGATCTTAAACATGTCAGGGACTTTTCTCACATACTTGTTTAACAAACTAACAATCCTCTGCCTATTTTGGCTCTTAAAAAACTAGGGCTTACCTGAATGCTGCTTTTGTAGCAAACCATGATTACAAACACCTGTTGACATGACCTGTTTCAAATCACCTCATTATTTAATTATTTTACCTCATCACTAGCCCTAAACTGCCCTCATCCTAACTTTTTTAGGAATGTGTTGCTGGCCTCAAAACTATTAAATAATATAAATATTTTTTCTTAAAATTTTCTGCAATAAAATGCAAGTCAAAAAGGGAATTTAAAAATCACTGAATTCTCTACCATCTTTTTTTTCTGGTTTGGGGTTGTGTGACAAGTGCAATCAATTACATTTTTACCAATTCAAGTATCAAATCTTTAATATAAAAATGAAAATCACTTAAGAGTTCAACATTTTAATCCCAATAGATGGCTGTTTCAATATCTAAACAAATCTAAACAACAGATAAATAAAATGATAAATATAAACTATCTTTACAAATACAATTACATGCACAGTATGGAAGCTGAAAATATCTGAGCTTCAAAACGTCACCTATGAGTTCCTGATGACCACAATTCAATGCTTCTGTAACCCATGATTGCTATTTTTCTGTTGTTCTCCGTTAGCACTATGAAGTTGGACCTGCCAGAAGCCAGTCACATTCATGGCATCATGTGTTAAAAATACTTGAACTAAGTGCTCACTCCTATATATCTTTCAAACGTTTAGATTTAAATTAGCCCAAGCCCATCCATCCATCCATCCATCCATCATCTACCGCTTGTCCAGGGTTCGGGTCGCGGGGTTAGCAGCTTCAGTAGAGGCACCCAGACCTCCCTCTCCCCAGCCACCTCTACCAGCTCCTCGGGGAGGACACCGAGGCGTTCCCAGGCCAGCCGAGAGATATAATCCCTCCAGCGAGTCCTGGGTCTGCCCCGGGGCCTCCTCCCTGTAGGACATGCACGGAAAACCTCTCCGGGTAGCCGCCCAGGAGGCATCCGCACCAGATGTCCAAACCACCTCAACTGGCTCCTTTCGACGTGAAGAAGCAGCGTTTCTACTCTGAGGTGCTCCCGGATATCCAAACTTCTCACCCTATCCCTAAGGGAGAGCCCAGACACCCTGCGGAGAAACCTCATTTCGGCCGCCTGTATTCGCGATCTCATTCTTTCGGTCATTACCCATAGCTCATGACCATAGGTGAGGGTAGGGATGAAGATGGACCAATAGATCGAGAGCTTTGCCTTTTGGCTCAGTTCTTTCTTAGCCACGACGGACCGGTTTAGCGCCTGCAAAACTGTAGACGCCGCTCCGATTCGTCTATCCAGCTCCCGATCTCACCTACCCTCACTCGTGAACAAGACCACGAGATACTTAAACTCCTCCACTTGAGGCAGTACGTCTTCCCCGACCCGAAGAGGGCAAACCACCCATTTCTGGCTGAGAACTATGGTCTCGGATTTGGAGGTGCTAATCCCCATCCCAGCCGATTCGCACTCGGCTGCGAACCGCCCCAGAGCACGCTGGAGATCCCCAGCAGAAGAAGCCAACAGGACGACATCGTCTGCAAAAAGCAGTGATGCAATCCTGAGGCCACCAAACTGGACACCCTCAACACCCTGGCTGCGCCTAGAAATCCTGTCCATAAATATTATAAACAGGACCGATGACAAAGGGCAGCCCTGGCGGAGCCCAACCCACACTGGGAACACGTCCGACTTATTGCGGACCAAGCTTCTGCTCCGTTCGTACAGGGACCGAATCGCCCACAACAGCGGACCCCGGACCCCATACTCCCGAAGCACCCCCCACAGAGCACCTCGGGGAACCCGGTCGTAAGCCTTTTCCAAATCCACAAAACACATGTAGACTGGATAGGTAAACTCCCAGGCCCCCTCCAGTACCCTTGCAAGGGTATAAAGCTGGTCCAGTGTTCCACGGCCAGGACGAAAACCGCAGTGTTCCTCCTGAATCCGAGATTCGACTATCGATCTCACCCTCCTCTCCAGTACCCCGGAATAGACTTTCCCAGGGAGGCTGAGAAGTGTGATCCCCCTGTAGTTGGAACACACCCTCCGGTCCCCTTTCTTAAATAAGGGGACCACCACCCCGGTCTGCCAATCCAGCGGCACCGTCCCTGACCTCCACCACTGTTGAGAAGGCGTGTCAGCCACGACAGCCCCACAACATCCAGAGCCTTCAGGTACTCCGGGCGGATCTCACACACCCCCGGGGCCCGGCCACCACGGAGCTCTTTAACCACCACGGAGCTCTTTAACCACCCTGGCCACCTCAGCCCCAGGGATGTGCAAGCCCCCCCCAGCACCCTCGGGCTCTGTGCCCTCAGATGTTTCAAAGGCAGTGTGTGTATATGTATTTGAGGCAGGATTGAGGAGGTCCTCAAAGTATTCCTTCCACCTCCAGGTGATGTCCCCAGGTGAGGTCAACAGCACCCCCTCCCCACTATAAATAGTAGGAACCAAGAGCTGCTTCCCCCTCCTGATACTCCGGATGGTTTGCCAGAACCTTTTTGAGGCCGACCGAAAGTCACTTTCCATGGCCTCACCGAACTCTTCCCACGCCCGGGTTTTTGCTTCTGCGACCGCCCGAGCTGCATTCCGCCTGGCCCGCCGGTACCCGTCAGCTGCCTCCGGAGACCCCCGGGCTAATAATTCCCGGTAAGTCTCCTTCTTCAGCTTTACGGCCCCCCTCACCTCTGGTGTCCACCATCGGGTACGGGGGTTACCGCCACGACAGGCACCGACCACCCTGCAGCCACAGCTCCGTACGGCTGCTTCCACAATGGAGGTCCGGAACAGTGTCCATTCAAACTCAATGTCCCCAACCTCCCCCGGCATGCAGTTGGAATTCTGCCGGAGGCACGAGTTAAAGCCCCTTGAACAGGAGCCTCTGCCAGACATTCCCAGCAGACCCTCACTATGCGCTTGGGCCTACCAGGTCTGACCGGCTTCCTCCCCCGCCACCTGAGCCAACTCATCACCAGGTGGTGATCAGTTGACAGCTCTGCCCCTCTCTTTACCCGAGTGTCCAAGACAGAAGGCCGCAGATCAGATGATACGATTATAAAATCGATCATTGACCTGTAGCCCCGGGCATGTTCGTACCATGTCCACTTATGGACACCCTTATGCTCGAACATGGTGTTCGTTATGGACGAACCATGCATTGCACAGAAGTCCAATAACAGAACACCACTCGGATTCAGATCAGGGAGGCCGTTCCTCCCAATCACCCCCTTCCAGGTCACACTGTCATTGCCCACGTGAGCGTTGAAGTCCCCCAGCAAAACGATGGAATCCCCCCGCGGTACAGCAAATAGCATACCGCTAAGGGAATCCAAGAAGGCCGGGTACTCTGAACTGACATTCGGCGCGTAAGCGCAGATGACAGCCAGAGACCTGTCCCCGACCCGAAGGCGCAGGGAAACAGCCCTCTCGTTCACCGGGGTAAACTCCGTTGTTAATGCACCGAGCTGTGGGGCCACCAATAGCCCCACCCCAGCCCGGCGTCGCTCACCCGCCGCAACTCCAAAGTAAAAGAGCGTCCAGCCCCTCTCCAGGAGATTGGTTCCAGAACCCAAGCTATGCGTTGAGGTGAGCCCGACTATATCTAGTCGATACCTCTCAACCTCACGCACCAGCTCAGGCTCCTTCCCCACCAGAGAGGTGACATTCCATGTCCCGAGAGCCAGTTTTGTCAGCCGGGGATCGGACCGCCAGGGCCTCCCTTGGCCGCCACCCGATCCACAATGCACCGAACCCCTGACATTCCCCCTGCGGGTGGTGGGCCCACCTGGGGACAGTCCCGCGTGCCTCTTTCGGGCTGTGCCCGGCCAGGCCCCACGGGCCAAGGCCCGGCCACCAGGCGCTCGCCAACGGGCCCCTCCCCCAGGCCTGGCTCCAGGGTGGGGCCCCGATGACCCTAGTCCGGGCGAGGGAAACGGGACTTTGTTGTTATACTTTTTCATGGGGTTCTTTTGGATTGCTCTTTGTCTGGCCCCTCCCCTGGGACCTTTTTGCCTTGGGAGACCCTACCAGGGGCTATTGCCCCCGACAACATAGCCCCCAGGTTCACTGAGGCACGCAAACCCCTCCACCACGATAAGGTGGCAATCCAAGGAGGAGGTTTATATTCGAATAATCAGAGCTAAATCAGATGTTTGCTCAGCAGGTTACCATCACCATACTCATTTTCTGGATTAGTGTTTTCCGCTGGTATGTTTATGGCCAAAACCAGTCAACATTATTAGTAACTGAGTAAAAGATGATTGCATCAAGCCAGTGGAGTGACATCACTTCCACGTTGAATCACGAGATAGAGTCCCTATATTTAGAGTAACACAAAATAACCAGACCATCACACTGGAAGGAACCAATACAATGCAAAGATGTAGAAAGTGAAGAAGAAGATCCCATACCTGTCACGGCGGGGGTTGCGGAAAATAAGGACGCGATAGCGGATCAGTCCAGGGGAAAAAAGATTTATTATCTTCTCCGTCAAACAAGGAGAGAGAGAGCAGTAGGACAGAAACGAAAATAGAAAAACTGAGGAGATAGAACAGGCAGTGGTCGGCTGATCAGTGTCGGGATCCAGGGGACCAGGCAGGGCTCGGAATCCGGGGACAGGCAGGCGGTCAGGCAATTGGCAGTGAGAGGGCTTGGCTAATATTCGGAGGTCGAAAAAGGCAGAACAGAGGTCAGGGGAACAGGCAGGGAATAAACGCTCGAACTTAGCACGGAAGGCTGGAGAAGCCACGCCAGCCAGACCTGTCAGAGATAATGTCAGACGGTAGACCATGCAGCCTGAAGACGTGGTCCACCAATAACTGAGCCGTCTCCTTAGCTGAAGGCAGCTTGGGAACAGGAACAAAATGCATGGCCTTAGAAAAGCGGTCCACTATCGTGAATACTCCTGTGAAATCTCTGGATGGGGGAAGGCCTGTTGCAAAATCCAAGGATATATGAGACGAGGGGCATCGGGGAACAGCAAGAGGCTGCAATAGACCTGCTGGAGCATGGGAGGGATTCTTATTATGAGCACACATTGGACAGGCCATGATGTAACCACTTATGTCCTGCAGCATGGTAGGCCACCAGTAGCACTGTCCAAGAAGTGCTCGGGTGTGATGCATGCCAGGATGGCAAGCTAAGAGGTAGTCATGTCCCCATTGGAGGACCCGGGAACGCAAGAAGTCTGGGACAAAGAGCCGGTTAGGCGGACAACCCCCTGGGGGCTGGACGAATCATTGTACAGCCTGGACGGCCTCCTCGACCCCCCAGGATACTGCTCCAATGAAGCGACTCTCCAGCAGAATCTGTCCTGGGCACTCCTTAGAGCCCTCCTCTCCGAACAGCCGCAACAGGGCGTCAGGTTTGCGGTTCTTGGAGCCCGGTCTGAAGGAGATAAGAAAATTGAAACAATTAAAAACTGTAGATATTCCAGATGCTTGTGATCCATGAGGATCAGGAATGGGTCCTTAGTGCCCTCGAGCCACTGCCACCATTCCTCCAAGGCCAGACAGACTGCCAGCAATTCTCAATTACCAATGTCATAGGGCGCTTTTCCACCGCACAAAGTATGGTACTTTCGGTACGGTACTTTCGGTACTTTCACTTTTCCATTGACTTCCGGTCAAGTACCAGTACCGAAATCTGGAGTACCGAAAGTGCCAAACCAGTTGGGGTACTCCTTTGCTACTTCGGTACTTTGGGGTGGGACTTGCAAACGTATTTGCTGTCGATTGGTTATGCAAATAGCCTGCCGCTGAAACACAAAATACAACCGCCATCTTTTTTTTTTTTTTATCATTGTTTTTTTGGAGGAAGAACAGGGCAACATTGCATTTACAAGGATTTGACAAAATTCCACTTATTTTTTCTTTTCCCCCATGAACAACCCCCCCTCCCTTACCAAAATAAAAAAATAAAAAAATAAATAAATAAAAATAAAAAAAATAAATAAATAAAATAAAATATACATAATCACCAAGTTTGATAGTACAGTGAAGAATTGAATGTCCATTGAGTTAGGATACCTTAACCCTTTAAACATATACCTTTTAAATTATTAATTTTAGTTTGGGGGAAGCGTTCTGCCTTTTTCAAAGTATGAGATCATTGGATTCCATATTGTATAAAAACGTTTAGTGGATCCTCTAAGAGAATATTTAATTTTTTCCAATCTTAAAAACAGCATCATATCACTAAGCCATAGTGAAACTAAAGGTGGTTTACTTGATTTCCAATCAAGCAGTATTCTTCTCCGAGCCAAAAGGCACACAAAGGCACAAGCGTCTTGGAGATTATTGGACATGACTGTGCCTTGCTCAAGTACTCCAAAAACAGCCATTTCAAAACTAGGATTAATATCCTTATTATATGCCTTGGACAGAGTCTTAAATATAGTTGTCCAGTAAACAAACAGTCTGGGGCATGCCCAAAACATATGGGCCAGATCTGCTTTAGCAAAATGGCAACGCTCGCATATGTCACTTACATTGGTGTATATCTTGGAAAGTCTAACCTTGCTGTAATAAAGTCTGTGGAGGACCTTGAATTGAATTAAACCTAAACGGGTACAGGAGGTTGTTCCATTTACTCTGGATAATGCATCGTTCCAGGTTTCCTCTGATATGTCCACTCCCAAGTCCTTTGACCATTCTGCATGAATTTTATCTAGATTAATATTTTTTATTGACATTAAGGTGTTATATACATTAGAAATGACTCCCTTCAAATGTAAGGGAATATTTAAAACCGTATCCAATCTTGTACTAGGAGGAGTGGAGGGATATGTAGGACAATAGTTTTGGATTAAATGTCGAATTTGAAAATATCTAAACAAATGTGATCTTGGCAACGTGTATTTTGATGAGAGAGTGGAGAATGGGGCGAAGACATCATCAATAAAGAGATCACTGAATTTAACAAGGCCTGCCTGTTGCCACTGACGAATAACCGAGTCCAATTGACCGGGAAGAAATAAGTGATTTTTGCTTATAGGGCTGGCTATGGAAAAATCCTTAAAACCAAAAGATTGTCTAAATTGGAACCAAATCTTAAGGGTATTTACTACAACTGGGCATTGAGTGTAGAGTGAAATACAAAGGGGCAATTTGGATAAAGCTAAAGCAGGTAGAGATGAGGAAGCACAAGAGTTCGACTCTAAAATACACCAGACATCCTTGTGGTTCTCAAGCCAATAAAGTACTTTTGAGATATTTGCGGCCCAATAGTAATATCTGAAATTAGGAAGTGCTAATCCACCTTGAGTTTTCCGTCTTTGGAGAAATTCCTTCCGAATTCTAGGTGTTTTTCCACCCCATATAAATGATGAGATCAGTTTGTCTAAATTCTGAAAGAAAGATTTAGATAGAAAAATTGGGATACATTGGAACAAGTACAGAAATCTTGGTAAGATGTTCATTTTTACGCAGTTAATTCTTCCTGCAAGGGAAAGAAACAACAAGTTCCATTTTTTGAGGTCTAGTTTTAGTTTTTCAATTAAAGGGGCAAAGTTCTCTTTGTAAAGGTTAGTGAATCCCTGTGTGATATTTATCCCTAAGTATTTAAAACCTGATAGATACAGTTTGAAAGGTATGTCCTTTTTTGTGATTTGGAGGCCCTCATTGTTTGTGGGAAAACAGACACTTTTTGAATAGTTTAACTTATAGCCGGAGAAATTTCCAAATTGATTTAGTATCTTAACTACATGTGGAATACCTATAATCGGATCCGAAAGGTACAACAGCATATCATCGGCATATAAGGATACTCTGTTCTCTATGCCCCTACTGTTGATACCTGTGAAATGCTGTGAGCATCTCAACGCTATGGATAGGGGCTCATTGGCTAGAGTAAAGAGTAAAGGGCTAAGAGGGCATCCTTGCCTTGTACCCCTCGATAGGGGAAATGATTTTGAACGTACTCTATTTGTGATCACTGACGCCTTAGGGGAGAAGTATAATAATTTAATCAATGAGAGAAACTGTGTGCCAAAACCAAATCTTTCCAACGCAGAGAATAAATATTTCCACTCCACCCTGTCGAATGCTTTTTCAGCGTCTAGTGAAATGACGAGGTGAGGGACAGAATCATGGGAAAGTTTAGATGAGTGGATTACCCCTAGCAATCTCCGGATATCACTAAAAGAATGTCGGCCACTGACAAAACCTGTTTGGTCTTTTGAAATCAAATTTTCTATTACTTTATCTAATCGTAAAGCAAGAATTTTTGCCAGGATTTTGATATCGGAGTTTAGGAGAGAAATTGGCCTATAAGAGTTACATTTTATAGGATCTTTACCAGGTTTTAACAAAAGTACAATGTTTGCTTCATTTAAAGTTTGTGGCAAGCTACCCCTTTCCAAAGAATCTGTAAACATATCAAGAAGAATAGGGGCTAATTTATCTGTGAATTTCTTATAAAAATCTATCGGGTAGCCATCAGGGCCAGGGTTTTTTTTATTCTGCATTGTTGAAATTGCATTTAAAATTTCGTCTATTTGTATGTGCTCGTCTAAACAAGTTTTCTGCACCGGATTAAGAGTGGGTATATCTAAATTGTCTAAAAACTCAAACATTTCAGAGTCGGACTCCGGGCTTTCGGAAGTATACAAATTATAAAAGTAGTTCTTAAAAATATTATTAATTTCAATAGGATTGACTATTACAGTAAGTCATTGTTACTATTGTTAATTTGGGGTATAATTTGAGAGGCAGCTTTAGATTTCAATTGGTGGGCTAAAAGTCTGCCTGCCTTTTCACCATGTTCATATATATACCCTTTGGAGCGTAATAAACACCATTCCATTTTATTTGTTGATAACAGATTGTACTGAACTTGAAGGTTCAACCTTTCCTTATAAAGTTCGGGTGAAGGAGATATGGAATATTGGCAATCCAATCTTCTAATAGAATCTATTAAATCGTCTAGTTTTTGTTTGCGTTTTTTATTGAGAGTGGAAGTGTATGAAATTATTTCTCCCCTAATAACTCCCACAGTGTGGATGGTGATATAGAGTCTGACTTATTGTACAATAAGAAATTATCAATAGCTACATTTACGAATGTACAAAATTCCGGATCTGATAATAAGGATGTAATTAGCCTCCATTGAGGTCTTTCATTATACCTCAAATTACAAATAAGATCTAACTGCACAGGAGCATGGTCTGATTCAACAATAGGTAGATAATCAATTTGTTTAACAAAAGGAAGAAGAGATTTATCTATAAAAAAATAATCAATTCTTGAATAGGAGTGGTGAACTTGTGAGAAATAGGAATATACTTTGCTGTGTGGAAACAGAAATCGCAAAGGATCGACAGACCCCACTTGATCCATGAATGTAGATAAAGCTTGGGCCATCTTAGAATTGGATAAAGACTTTGGGTTAGAGCGGTCAAGGGATGGATCCATAAAACAATTTATATCACCACCAAAGATCAGGAGATGGGAGTTAAGGTCTGGCAAAAGAGAAATGAGCTTATTAATAAAACTCACATCATCCCAGTTAGGGGCGTATACGTTGACTAATAAAACAGGGACATGATATAAACTCCCAGAGACAATAATGTATCTTCCTTGAGGATCTGCGATGACGGAGGAGGACATAAATTGAATGTTCTTGTTTATCAGAATGGCAGTGCCCCTTGCTTTAGAGTTGAAATTGGAGTGAAAGATTTGACCCACCCATGATTTCTTAAGCCTAAGATGATCACTACTACATAAGTGGGTTTCTTGTAGATATATTATTTCAGATTTTAATTTTTTTAAATGTGCAAATATTTTCCCTCTTTTGGTTGGTCCATTTAGGCCTTTAACATTCCAGCTAACAAATCTAACTTTCGAACCCCCAGGAAAATTAGTTTTGTTAGACATGGATAGATCTAGATTTAAACATGTAGTCACAAAACAAAGGTGCAATCAACAGCATACGTGTTTCTTCACTATTAAGTCCCTCTGAAATTATAACATAAAACAAAATTTTACCACCAATACCTTGGTAAACATAACAAAAATCCAAACTTCCCCACATAAACCCAATGCTTGTTTCCCCAACTGAAACAGGCCACAGAACCCTATTTAACTTGCATGTCTCCCGATTATTCAGTCTTTTTAACTCAACCTTCTTGAGGATCCCAAACCACTACGTATTCACAGAGTATAGCGTAGCGTCATTATTATGCATGGTTACATATACTGTACACGTAAAGGTAACCACTGAGAAAAGAGAAAAAAAACACATTCCGTCTTATCTTGAGGTATGTCTATGATATATATATGGAAGAAATAATTACCTGTCTTCAGTATACTGACACAGTCAATGGCAAATATCTATACAAGAGTGTTAGAACCAATTGAAGTCTTTAGTCTTGTGCAAGAATACGTTGTTTGTAGAAAACCTCGGCAGCCTCAGGTGAATCAAAAGTGTGAATTTCCTCGCCGAATTTCACACGGAGACGAGCAGGATATAGAAGTTGGAATTTTATTCCTTTCTGATAGAGGGACTGTTTGACTTCTTTGAATCCGGCGCGTTTCTTTGCTAAGGCTGTGCTCATATCCGGGTATAACCGCAACGACTGGCCCAGTGAAGTGCTTTTTCCTTTTCTTGGAAACGGTGGAAGCAGACAGTGAATGGTCTTGGAGATTGCCCCGGTCCAGGTTATAGGTGAAGCGCACGGTGTGCACGCTCAAGTATAGGAGGGCTGTCAAACACGCTGTCCATGGTGCATTTAAGCAACTCGGAAACGCATCCGACGGGGTCTTTTCCATCCTCGCTGCCTTCCGGAATGTTGATAATCCGCAGGTTAGACCTTCTGGATCTGTTCTCCAGATCATCAATTTGGTCAAGAAGAGATGAATTTTGTGCCTTTAAAGATTTAATCGTCGCCTCCGCTGAGACGAGTCTTTCGAAGTTTTCGCCGGCCAGTACCTCAGTGGACGTGAGTCGGTGTTGGAACGAGCTTACAGTCTCACGTAGCGTATCGAGGGAGGCTTGCAGCGGCTTGACTGAATCTTGAATTAAATTTGCCATGTCCTCTTTTAAACTGGCCCGCTGTTTTGCCAATTTGGAGACTAGTTGACTCATTGACAAGTTATCCGTGTTGACTGTTTCAGGTGTATCTTTGCTATTAGCGGTATCGTTCCCCGCCATAGCTGCTAGTTTTCCCGCTAAGGTAGCACCTGAACGCGTCGCTGGCGCAGTACCTTGCTTCTGTTTGAGTTGCTCATTTCTCTTTTGAACTATATATAGAACTTATATTTTGTTTTGTGAGGTAGTTATGTTGGGGGAAAAAAAGACGCTTTTTATATGTTTAAAAGTAAAGTGGTTGGGAGCTCCTCGTCTCTGCTGCTCTCTCTTACATCGCCAAACCGGAAGCCCCACCGCCATCTTTTGAAACACACAGCGAACAGAGCGATCACAGCGAGAAACAAAATAAAAAGAAGTAAAAAGTAAAATGGAAGGATGGACAAACGAGGAAACACAGGCTTTAATCGCCATATGGTCGAATGAACAGATGCAGTGGGATTTGGATGGCACGACTCGAAATAAAAAAGTTTTTGCCGTTCCCGGCAATTCAGTTTCCCTATGTTTCCCCTGTCGCGATTTGTACACAGTTTAGCTGTTGTTTTCATGTCTTTTTACGAAGCTCTTAAGGTAAACAGGCCATATATTAATTTTAAAACATCACATCCCTTTTCTATGTTTTTTGTTTTTACAGATAATAAATGAAATTACTTAATTCTCTGGATAGAGATATTTCTTGATGAAAACGGTATAGTGTTGCTTATAAGACTATATTATGCGTGACGATCTACTGTATTCACATGTAATAATGTACCTGAGTGATTTTCAGACATTTCACATACCTCTTTGCTTTAATATTAGGGGAAACATTATTTCCTGATAGACAGGAGAAACATAGGGAAACTGAATTGCCCGGAACACCGTAATACCAAGCCACTTAGAAGAAATGGGGCACACGCGAAACACCGAACAATGCTGCTTGAAAATCAAACAACATAATTAAATACTTTGTTTGCTTTCAAAAGACTGAATTAGCAGTAAGTTAATTCTTACTGCTTTGATCGGCTTAGCCAAAGTAAGTGTACCTACGTAAATGTAATTGATGGCAGCATGATTAGGATTTTACTGAATCTTATACTGTGATAGAAGCTGTCATAACAATAAACCGCATTTTCCAGCCTCAACTGTTAGTTTTAATTTTGTGCTGTCAGTCAGGGGCGGTCACTGATGATGTCATTTGGCACCGGTACCATTTTTTACGCCAGTGGAAAATCGACATGAATGAAGTACCAAACTTTCGGCACTTCATGGAAGTACCGAAAGTACCAAAAGTACGGTACCTGGTGCGGTGGAAAAACGCCCATAGTTCCTTTCGGCTGGGGTTAACTTATGGGAAAAGAAAGCACAAGGATGCAAATTATTGTCTGTTGCGTGTCGCTGGGATAGAATAGCCCCTACACCAGTGCTGGAAGCATCAACCTCCACCACAAACTGTCGAGTGGGATCGGGGATTTGAAGAATAGGAGCCGAGGTGAAGCTTCTGCTAAGAACCAGCAATGCCTGCTTGGCCACTGGGGACCACTGGAAGTGGACTTTGGTAGAGGTGAGTGCTGTGAGAGGGACCACAATGGTGCTATATCCTTGAATAAAACACATGTAATCTTCTCCAGATCCATCCTAATCAAACCCTCCCCGAGAATGAACCGCAAGATGGAGACCGACTGCTGCCCCCTCACGGATCCTAACTAGATGATAAGCGCTTCATTGGTCAAGTTTGGTGTACCAGCTAGCCCCCTGAAGTACATCAAGACCCAAGGACAACAGGGGTAAGGGATAACGATTCTTGATGGTTCATCCCGCTGCAATCAATACAAAGCCAGAGGGACCCATCCTTCTTTTCTACAAAGAAGAACCCAGCTCCTGCTGGTGAAGACGACGGTCGAACAATTCCTGATACTAGTGCACTGTTTATGTAATCCTCCATAGCTTTCCTCTCAGGAGCAGACAAGGAGTACAGACGACCTCTAGGGGGCAAGGTACCCGGTAACAAATCGATTGCACAGTCAGAAGGTCGATGAGGAGGTAGAGAGGATGCCCGAGCCTTACTGAATACCTGTCTCAGGTCCAAGTAGGCTGCAGGAACCGAAGACAGGTCAGGAAACTCCTCCTTCTCTTCCGGGACCAATGAAAGGAGAGCTGTGCGGAGACACTGCGAATAACAAAAAAGACTCCAGCCCATAATGGACCCCTTTTTCCAGTCGAGGTGAGGATTGTGCTTAACCAACCAGGAGAGGCCTAACACTATAGGTGCTTGGGGAGAATCAATCAGTTCTTCCACATGTGTAGGAATTATTAGCTCAGGTACATTTTAATCTCTCCACCAATATGTTTGAATTAATTAAAGTTCACCGAGCCGTGTCACCAGGTAATTTAAACGATTGGTAGCGAAGCTCCCCTCACGGCCGATGAGAGAGAGTCTTGCGATGTTTCAGGCGAGTTTGAGGTTCAGAGCGTGTAGCAAGATCGCACAGAGGCAGGGACTTAGTGTGAGTACTCAATGACGGAGGCTGAAGTTGTGTAAAAGACATGCATTTATTCTAGAGTTTAGATTCTCCGCCCGAGCCCAGACCCGACCCGACCCGACCCGTGGGCCGGGTCGGGCCGATATTTCCTGCCACTATCTTCGGGCCGGGCCGGGCTGGGCGGGGCCATGATCAAGCATTTGTGTGTGTTTTTTTTTTTTTTTTAATCATTACTTAATTAGCCTAATTGGGTGGAGAGCTATGCCATAATTATAAATGTAGCTCCCTCCCGTAAGACACGAGCACAAGAGTCCTTTGCATTTAACTGAGCCGACGGTTTATTCGAAAGACAGTGGCTTCGTTATTATCACCATCATGGCAGACGTGAGAACTAAATACAGATACGGAAACACAAAATCAAGCACATTTACTTACAATATTAGCTAACAAACATTGAAATTCAAATGAAATATAAACATAAATAACAATAAAGACAGCTTAGAGAATTCATATACAGTTAACACGAACCTCAGTTAGCATTTACATTTACATGGCTAAATACAACAAACTTAACTAAAACTTAATTAACACATACCTCGTTGGCTGCTTATGGAAGGATTTAACCTTTTTCTTAACCCTTTACTTAAAGTTCGATGCCGAGCACACAAACTGGTTCCAGCAGCAAGCGAACTGGATAAGTGAAAACGTGCTTTTCTTCTAAACGTGTCTCAAAAATCCATTCTGAATAAACAAACAATGCAGTTTACATGCTTCGTCCTTGTTGCATTTTTCATTAAGATAAATCTAAACTAATTTCTGTAGTTCAAACAACTTAGAATTGTAGTTGAGAACGTCTGTTACAACGGCTCACGTATTAAAAAATAGTCGGGTTTAAATCGGGCTCGGGCTCATAATTACAGTTAATGTGTCGGACCGGGTCGGGCTCGGACACAAGGTGCACGGGCTCGGGTAGGGTCGGGTTTAATTTTTTGGGCCCGATCTAAGCTCTAATTTATTCCTAACTAACACTACAACTAACATAAGACAGACATTACACCTAATACACACAACAAACACGAAATAACGGAATAGAACAAACGATGTAATTATGAAAATGCAATGACCGGATTTAAATGAGTAACCTTAAATGGGAAATACTGTTCTGCAAAGCAAGCACAGTTTGTGGAAACACGACCCTAAAGTCTTATAGCAGGTTAACAGAACAGCTTAAGTTGTTAGAATGAAAGGAAGTTGGTTTACTTGGTTGAAGAATGGCGGGGGGGGGGGTCTTGGCAGTTGATGGCAGAGCTGCTGAGCTGATGGCACTCAGGAAGGCGCAGCGTTTTGGAGCAGTGGAGTGGAGCCCCTTTGGATTCTCTCTCCTGGTGAAGCTTTGTCTTGGGTGCTGTTCTCTGTTCAGCTGGGCCTTCACCGGAGGACTTCTTGTGGGCTTCTCTTCTCCTGGGCTGATGGTCTTTTCTGCGCTGCTGATGGTCGTTCTGCGCTCGATGATCTGTTTGCCCCGGCTGATGTTCTCCTTCGGCTGATGGTTGTTCTCTGCGCACCTTTGTTCTGAGGTGCCAGGTTTTTATGGTCTAAAGTTCATGAATAGGGATGACCAGGAATTCGACTCCTGGCCCAATGGCTGGCTATCCATTTGGCGGGCTTTCGGAAGGGGGTCTGTATCAGTCCTTTTGGGATTTATGGCTTAACTGATCCTCCCTTCACTGATGATTTTCATTAAGCTGTTATAACTTTTGATACATCCACTTTTATGGTAATGGTACTGACCAGATTTGGAATCAGTAGTGATTTTCCATCAGTTTGACACCAAACATGCCATACCAGCTTCATAGGTACATACTAGAGGCTGACATTTTTTCGGGAATCCTGCGGGATTCCTGCGGGATGGGAAACAAAATCACTATTTATAACGTGATTGGGACTGGAAAAAATGTAAGCGGGAGTGGGCGGGACCGGGAATCGTAATAACACTATGATAACTTTATACAGAAATATACCTTTTAAATAAATAAACTAATTTTGAACTCAATACTAGTTGTCCTGTCTCTTTATGCTCTCCTCCTGTTTGCTTTGGTGTAGTCGGTTAAGTGAATGGCGTGCTCCACACACCCGTAGCAGTTGGTGGCGATAGTCCCAACCACCAATAATGTAAGAGAAGAAGTAGGCTTCTTCACGCACTTTTTAGCCGCGAAAATCATAACCAAAATGGAGGCAGACGTGAAAGCTACGCTGCAACGACTACTGTCTGAAAATAATACATCAGTTGTGCTCATGGATATTTCTGGGCGGTCTGAAATAACTAAAAAAAATTTACGGGTTGAGAAAGATGTATCTGTTAATGTAAGATCCTGCAAAGCCTTAAATAACATTTACATGATATTCTATTCCTTTAGTGCCCAGACTGCGCTGTTACAACTGACCTATGGGCAGAAGAAAGAACAAACACGGACTACATAACGGTTACAGTTTATTATATTCTTGAATGGGAATTGGTGAACTGGGTCCTGGCTACAAGGGAGATAGTGGGACTCCATCGTAATAGAAATTCAGTGAAAATTATAATATGTGTTTATATAATGTGTGTGTGTTTATGGATGGATGGATTATTTGCATAAAATTCAACATGAAACACAATGCGTTGTTAAGATGACTTTCAGTTCAATAAAATAACAAATTACATTTTGGATTTTTATTCAACTAAGCTGGGCATGCTGTGATCTGTACTCTATTTTTGTAACTGACAGATTCCAGCCAAAAAGAAAACAACATGGGATTGGGAAGGAATGGGAGTCATTCTTCTGTGATTGGGACGGGATGGGATTTTTTTTTGTGGGAGTGGGACGGGAGAGGTTTGAAAATTCACTCCCGTGTCACCCTCTAGTACATACCTCATACCATCTGCATTAATTGATTAAACAATTAATTATTTTATCTATGTGACTGATTCACATCAGTATGGGATACAGGTGTTTTGGGTTGCACCTCAACAGATGTTACAATTTGTGAAGATATTACATCAAATATTCATATTCCAAACAGCACATCTTATCCATAGATAGGTGTGGCCGTTAGTTTGTGGTAATATCAATATAAGTTGCACATCTGGAAACAACATATTTTGTTTGGTGTGGCTTATGCCAATTCATCTTCTCCAGAATGGATAAGATACACCTTAATTCAGTTCTTTTAACATAGTATGTTAGAACAAAGAAACTTGGTAACGGTCCACCAAGATCAGATAAGGACCACAAAGGAATGTTGGAAGAGAAGGGGGGTTGTTAACAAAGAAGATTCTCTAAAAGATAGGACACATTGGTTACACTCACTTTCCAGATTCTTCTGGTATACCATGAGAACATATATACAATGGTAGCTATACCTATCTATTTATTTAAATTTATATGTGTTCAAGTGCAAAGGGGTAAAATAGGTGATACTCCGTGAACATGGTTATAAGGGTGGCACACAAAACACTAAGATTGTCTAAGGACACATACAAACATAACGTATCTGTATATTGAGACTAGTAGTCGTGAGTAAATCAATATACAGGATATACAAAAGCCAAACTTAAATGAAACTTCCTTTAGGGTGTTCGTCTGTTGGGTGAGTGATATGTAAGGCAGAATGTATGGGGAGGGGGTTGTGTGCCAAGTCGAGGGACCTCTGTCCATTAGGTCCACTCTGCTTGTCTGTAGATCCCTAAATCTTTGGGCAATAAAAGTTGGAGTGCTGGCCTCCCTTGTTATCTGTGTGTGTGTTTATGTGTGTAACCCCTCTTTGGTGCCTCTCGTACCAGGCTCGGCCTTGTCTCAGGCCACCTGGAATTTAGGCCCTGTGATATGTGCATGTGTGATTCTACACATGATTACCCCCAATAGCAAGTCTCACCGGAAGTGTAGCACAGGTGATGGTGGCCATTCGATGTCCATCCAGCGCATGAGCCACCAAATGCGTCTCCACTGGTGGACCAGCGTGGTGTCGATAAAATTGTCATCAGCTCCTGAGTCCACCAGGGCGGCCAAGGGCTGCTGGATCTCACCATAGGAGAGAAGTACCGGTAGAAAGTTGAGTCAAATGGAGGAGGGAAATATTGGAGCCACACCCACCAGGGCCCTCCTCTTCACTGGTGGGTGCGTCCTTTTACTGGGCATTTTGAAATGTAATGTCCCACCTGCCCACAGTACAGACAGGCATTGGCTGTCCAACGCTGTTGTCATTCTGCAGGGGATAAACGGATTCGGTCCATCTGCATGGCTTCAGCGGAGGGCTCAGAAGAGCTCATACAAGCTGCTTCATGGACACCCGAAATATCAAACCGTCTGTAACATTCCCTGCGGTGCTGACGGAAGTGGTTGTCCACTGAAATAGCAAAGTTCACAAATTCCTCGAAGGTTCCTGGCATTTCTCTTGATGCTAATTCATCCTTTATATCTTCTGACAGCATGTTATAAAATGTGTCAAACTGAGCCTGTGTATCCCAGCCCGTGAACAGCGCAAGGGTCTGAAAATTGATGGCGAAATCAGACACCGAGCGGTCGCCTTGACGGAGCTTTAGCAATTCACGTGCTGCCTCTCTTCCATGAGTTGAACGATCAAAAACCTGCTTCATTTCTGCAGTGAACTCTGACAGGGTAGTACAAAAAGGTGCCCTGGCTTCCCAAGCGGCAGTCGCCCTTTTGCGAGCAGGTGCGGTCAACAGGGTAATCATGTAAGCATCCCGGGTGTGATCTGAAGGAAATGCAGAAGGCTGTAACCTGAAAATCAGGGAGCACAGCGACAAAAAGGAGCGACAGGTTCCTGGGTCACCATTATACTGTGGAGCCGGGGGCAAGCGGGGTTCACTGATCGGGGTGACAGTGGAAGGACGAATCGAAAGGACATGCTGTACCTGAGTCGCTAGTTCTGTCAAGCCAGCATTTAAAGACTCCAGGGAATCTCCGATCGCCACGAGTGCAGACTCATGCCGTCCAAGCAGAGAACCCTGCTTAACCCCCTGGGGTCTGAGGCCTCTTTTCCACTTTCGGGGTAGTCTGACATGCCTTGACATTTTAAAATATTTCACCTATCTAAAAAACATTTATCCCAAAGTGTTACATTTGCTTTTATTCAGCACAAACTCAGCACCAATAATCTGAGACCTCTTAGAATGTTATTATTCTATTTTTTGTTAAAATCAACTTTAAACATATACTTTTCAAAAACCTATTTTCAGACATGCTGAGAAATTGTAAAAAATCACATTATAGACATTTCTAAGTAAGACTTTTGAGCTCTGAAGCTTATAGACACAGGGGTTGGCTACACATAGGTGAAAGTGACATTCTGATATTTTATGTGGTTTGATTACTAAAGTGTTAGCACTTTAGAGTGACACTTTTTTCTCAAAGTCAGTGGCCTTCACAATGAATATTGATGGTATAGGTGTCTTCACACCTGTAGTAGTTTGCATACTGTCAATGACCCATCAGTCTGAAATGTCACTGCACCCCACACCCATCACTTTGGAAAGGCAGTTTGAAACGCAAGAAAAGTAGCAACAATAAAATCCCTTTCACAGTTTATTGGTAGATGGAATGAAAAATGAAAAACTGTGACTATATAAATATAGAAAGCGATAAATATGATGCAGTGACTATTATTAACGCTCTGGGGATGAGGGCATCGTCGACCGCGTATCTTTCTCGTGTATTCCAGTTTATATCTCGCTGAAATCATTATGTAGAATCATGAAAAAAACACTGACTAAATCCGTTATCTGTCTTCTTTTCAAAACTTCCATTGTCGGAAGTATTAAAGTTTTTAAAATTAGCTTAAATAGGCAAAAAAGCAAATCGTGTCACCTTTCTTTGTTTTACTTGTATCGGGAGCATGTAGGACCGCTCTCAGCGGAAGATCGCTATTCACATTCTAAATACACTGCGTTTGAATCGGCGACCACGTGATTGCAGGCACACAGGCTTAGCCCACTGAGCCATGAACACAGGTATGAGCTTCGCTGCTGAAAGTGGCAACACTGGCGCAAAGCTTCAGCGGCAGAGACGTATCCGTGTGCTACAGTATATTGTAGCCGATCAGTGTAAACACCACCCAGACATGTGCTCTTGTTTATTTCGGTCACAATGGGCGTATTCACATATTCCTTTACCCAATACTAACTGTCGGATTATCATGTTATTATCATGCGGATAGCGCGATTTGCAAGTGGGTGGGGGATTAGAGCCGCTTCGAGACGCAGACGCTTAAGTCAGTCACTCTTGTTCTTTCTATTCGTATCACGAAGCTGTAAAAATATATTTAGTTTCTACCTTATATATTTGAAAAGTAGGTCAGGACGTCAGTGAGGCTTTGAAGGTCCGGTTGATCCGCAGGGTCCATCCCAATGGCGAGATCTTCTGTCACGGTGCAGGTTGGCGGAATATAAGGAGGACACTATAGCGGATCAGTCCAGGGGAAAAAAGGTTTGTTATCTTTTCCGTCAAACAAGGGGAGAAAGCAGTAGGACAGAAATGAAAATCCAAAAACCGAGGAGATTGATCGGCCGACCACTGCCTGTTCTGTGTGAGAGGGCTTGGCTAATAATCGGAGGTCGAAAAAGGCAGAACAGAGGTCAGGGGAACAGGCAGGCAGAGGTGTATACAGGCAGGGAATAAACGCTTGAACTTAGAACAGAAGGCTGAAGATCTCGCGTCTGGCTGACGTGCAATATGCGAATAAAAAGACTCTCCAATTACCCACGACGGGCATCAGCTGGTAGAGGAGGGCATACGGTAACTGGTCCTGCTGGTTCTTGGGACCGTTGTAGTAGAAGCGCTCTGGCCGCTGCCCGACTCCCGCCTAGAGAAACCCCGGGGGCGTGGCAGGGGAGCCCCGCATGATGTCATAGGGGCTTCCCCAGGGCGATCCATGACAATACCGTGAAAAAATGAAGTTATCAGTGATCAACGTCGACTGAATGAGATGCCAGCAAACAAATGGATAAAGGAACTTGCTTGAACAGTTCACTGCTTGCTGAGTGCAAGACATGTACATTTTCAAGCCACTGGGCTGCTATAACACCATTGTTTTAGCGAAGGTAAGCTTTCCATTTTGTTATTGCTACCTTACAGTTATCACTCTTCTCAGCGCTTACCTGTCACTTGCCTGGTATGTGTTGTTTCTCTTGAACATGGTGGCATTCAATTTTTTTCCATGAAATCGAGTGTGAAACATGTTTGCTTGTGAAATTTGACATAAATAAACGACTGATGTTAGCATTTTGTTAGCTTTGAGCATGTAGGATACGGTTACACAACGATATTAAAGCTCACTTTTACAATTGAGCAATATAAAAGCTCACTTTTACTATTGTACACGTTAAGAGCTGTAGTCTTATAACACACATATCTTTGCCACAGGCAATGTACTGTTAGTGCCTCAACGAGACGCCCGCTAAAGGCCTGGACCATCATCAGGCATACTGGAGAGGTGAGTTCTGCACAAAGCACATGTATGTATGTATTGCCAAAACCTGCACACATGTGGGGGCCCTGCTGTTGGAGATGGAGGCAACTGTCTACTGTAGCGAGAAGAGGACAGTAACTCAGTATGTTGCTATGGTTATAGCTCAACTACACCATTTAATCGGACTGCTGTCCTTGTCCCAGTATACATGCATACGAGGGGAATCGATTTTTTGACCGAAGTATGTTTGACTTCTGGTGATATGGCTCCTTTCAGGGTTAAGCTCACACCAGGACACTCAGGAAGTTCACCAGAATCAATTTAGTTAGGAAAGCCAAAACATGATCCAAAGAACAAGCGGGGTCAAAACTGGGGATCAGTCTGTGCCGTGCGTCTAAGCCTGAAACGAGATCCAAGAGGGTAGTCAGTATGCCAGGAGCAGGTAGGTCAGGAAACCAGGAAGTCAGTCCAGGGACATAGACGGGAGACATGGGGAGAAACCAGGAGGAAGGATCAGGAGTGGGTTGGATGGGAGTGGGACTATTCTGGAGTCAGAGGAAGAGGAGGCAGGGAGAGTTGGGCGCTATGGAGCTGGAACGGAGACAGAGGGTTAGAACACTTGGAAATTGCATACTCACAATACCTTTAAGTAGTGGAGTTGGGGTGTCTTTAATTGCTTGCAGCTGTTTTGCTTGCAAGTGTGATGATCGACCCCTGACAGTTGAGAAACGAGTCAAGGTCTGCAACGGAAATGGGGTTTGGGTCAGGAGGGATGATCGACGTGAAATTGAGCGATCAGGTTAGGATCCAATACGTCTGAAGCAAGAACCCAGCACTGTTCCTCTGGTCTATAACTGTCCCAATCCACTAAGTACTGTTAACCACCCTTTCGGCAGCGGGAGTCCAGAAGGGACTTCATGGCAAACGCTTCTCCATTGCTAAGTGGAATTGGCGGAGGTTTCGTTGGGGGTATTTGTGAGGCTGTAGCGGACCGGCTTCAGGAGAGAAACATGAAAGACATGATTGATTTGGTACAGTTGGGGAAGCTGCAGACGGTAGGTCACCGGTCCAACTCCGGCTGCCACTTTAAAGGGACCGATATACCTGGGGCCACGCTCACATCCTCGGGCCAGTCTGAGATGTTGGGTCAATAACCACATTTCAGTCTCCCGGTTGGTAGACAGGTTCAGGATGTCTTCATCTGTCCTTCTGTGCCTTAGTCTGTGTGGTCCGTTTGGTTACCTGTTGGTGAGCTTGGTTCCACATTTGTTTGCATTGCCAATACCACTGTTCCATGGCAGGAACCTCTGTATGGGGATGAATTCCCTACAGGCAAGTATTCCTGGACAGTGGTGAACGTCTCCCTCCGTTCGGGCAGCCTGAACTCCCTTCTCTGACCTGGTCCACAGGCGAACCTCCCAGTAGGTTCGCTCTCCATTGCCCCAGTCCCCGCAGCCTGTTCCTTTGTGGGCATACGCCTCACCCGTAAAGGTGCCAGGGCTATGGAGGAGGCTATTCCCTGGATCGCCTGCGCCTGAGACCCTTGCCAGATGGTTTTTTTACCCTCCAGGGTCTGTACTGGTGGGTGATGTGGGAGCCAGCTGTGCGAGACTCCCCAGGGGCTGCCATGCTCCTGTAACAGCTGCGGGGGGGAGGGGGGGGGTTGCTGCAGTCACCCCAGCATTTCCACCCCAGCAGTTGGAAAAGGCGGAGGAGACCCTGAGGAAGCTGTTCCACTTGATGACAGAGCAGGCTTCCAGTATCCCCCCAGCACCTGAGGCGCACCCCCCTGCTCAGCCCACAGAGGTTCTTGTTCTGCTCCCTGATGTTTCTGTCCTGGACCATATCCCTGTGGTTCCTGTCCTCGAGGTTCCTGCTTTGCCCCCGGTGGTTCCAGTTCCTGCTTTATCCCCTGTGGTTCCACTTCCTGTCTTGCTTCCTGTGGTTCCAGTCCCTGCTTCGCCCCCTGTGGTTCCAGTTCCTGATCAGGCTCCGTGGTTCCTGTGCCGGCGGTGGATGCTCAGCTCCCAGAGGTTCCTGCACCGCGAGGCCCCAGTCCCAGTGGCTGACGTGAGGCCCCAGTCCCAGCAGCTGACATGCTGTCCTGCGAGGCTCCAGTCTGGGCAAAAGACACTATGCCCTCCAGACTCTGCTCCACCCTCTGAGGCTCCCATCCGGGCGGATGCTGCTTCGCCCGCCGAGTCTCCAATCCCGGCAAATGACACTCCACCCCCAGCAGCTCCTGCGCTGGTGGCTGACGCTCCACCCCCAGCAGCTCCCACTCTGACAAGGGAGGCTCCAGCCCCAGTGGTTCCTGTCCTGGCAACCCTTGCGCCTTTCCTGGTTCCTGACCCCTCGGCTGCAGTCCCCCTAGTCCCTGACTCCTTGACCGCAGCTCCTTGGGTCCCTGACCCATCAGCCACAGCCCACTTGGCTCCAGACCCCCCGGTTTCAGTCCCCCCGATTCCAGCCCCCCACATTCATGACCCACGGGTTCCTGTCTCCCTTGTTCCTGACTCTGCTCCAGTGTCCCTGGCTACCATGGCCTAACCCCCACTCCTCGCTTCTTAGTGGAGCTGGAGGAGGAGCTCGAGTGGGACCCCTCGAGGATAACCCTGACTGCCCCGGTGGACCACCCCAGCAGGTCACCCCAACCTCTGCCTGATTTTCATTGTTATGCTGATGATACACAATTGTATATATCTGTTAAACCTAGTGACGCATCCCAGCTCTCTTCTTTAGCCGACTGTCTGCTAGACATCCGTTGTTGGATGGCAAGGAATTTCCTCATGTTAAATACTGAAAAAACTGAGGTTCTTTTAATCGGTCCTAAGGAGGCCCGCAATAAGTTTGTAAACCCCAACCCTAGCGGCCTCCCTACTCAATTTAAAACAGTGGTCAGAAATGTTGGTGTCCTGGTAGACTCCGACCTCTGCTTCAGTGCTCACATAAATAGCATTACCAGTACGGCATTTTATCATCTACGGAACATAGCCAAGCTTCGGAAGTTGCTGTCCTTTCAAGATGCAGAAAAACTAATACATGCCTTTATAACTTCTAGATTGGACTACTGCAATGCCCTCCTTTCGGGTTGTCCATCTGGATCCCTACATAAACTTCAGTTAGTACAAAATGCAGCTGCCAGAGTTCTAACAAAAACTAAAAAATTTGATCACATTAGCCCTATCCTGTCTTCCCTGCACTGGCTACCGGTCAAGTTTAGGATTGACTACAAATTATTACTATTGACTTACAAAACTCTGAATGGCCTTGCACCACAATATCTCAATGATCTTCTGGTCCCTTACAACCCTTCTCGCCTGCTTCGTTCACAAGGAGCAGGATATCTATTAGTTCCTAAAGTAGACAGGGCTACGGCAGGCTGCAGAGCATTCTCTTACAGAGCTCCGCAGCTGTGGAATGGTCTCCCGGCGGATGTGCGGGATTCAGGCACACTCTCGCTTTTCAAGTCTAGATTAAAAATGCACTTGTATAGCTTAGCGTATAGGAAACCTAGTTCTGGTTCCAGCTAGTCCCTCACTCCCAGTCAGACTAACAGTATGAGGTGATGAGCTGGGTGGGGATCGGTGTCATTGGCTTTGGATAAACTGAGGCGTCAGTGCTGTCACTCTGGCTCTACACTAGAGTGCTGATGTTCAGGGAGTCCCCATGCCTGTGTTCCCGCCTGTCTCTCCCTCTTTCTCATGCTGCTATACTCAGATCTGCCGGAGCCTAGACAAATATTGCACTCGATCATTTTGCTTGCACTGCCTCTGATTTCCTCAACTCTGGCTAATACACAATTATTCTTACTTCCTCCCTCACCCCTTCTGGGGTGTGCTCCATGGAGCACAATGTCGTTGAAGAGTTTATGCCTCTGCGGCCTGCAAGACAACTACCTCCACCTCCGGCAACTACCCTCCAACCTGCCTGCCCTTGGCTCAACACAATGCCTCGCCATCCATCCTGCGGCTGTGTGTCTATTAATCCTGCCATCGTGCATCAAGCACCACGTGCCTGCACCGGTCGGCCGCTGCATTGAGACATATATTTCAACCCCTGTATTAGCTTAGTCATTTCATCTTGTCTGTATTAGCTTAGTCATATCATCTTGTTTGTTTGACTCATCTGCCGGCCCCTGGAGGATGGGCTCCCCCTTTGGGTCTGGTTCCTCCCAAGGTTTCTTCCTCTTAGGGAGTTTTTCCTTGCCACCGTTGCCTTTGGCTTACTCAATGGGGGGTCCTTACGAGGCAGAAATGTAAAGCGCATTGAGACAATGTAATGTTGTGATAATGCGCTATATAAATAAAATTGAATTGAATTGAATTGAATCATGGCGGGTCCAGGCTTGGGGCCTCATGTATAACGACGTGCGTAGAATTCACACTAAAACATGGCGTACGGACAAAACTAATGTGCATATGCAAGAAAAAATCCAGATGCACAAATCTGTGCATAAGCACAGATCTACGCACAATCGCAATGAAATTTTATGTACGTGAACGAGCCCACAGCCACCCTCCGATCCACCCATAATTATGTATATTTGCATATGTAAATCTGTAAAAATACCTGCTTTGTTCTATGTTTTTCTTAAACAATGCATAAACCACGTGGGAAAAATAAGTATTTCAGCGAGTGCAAAGTGGAGGTCAGGTTAACAAAAATTGAGAAAAGAAAAGTGATATTATTTGGTGGTTTAAGTAGTGGCATCAGCAATAAACGAAAGTTGACGGAATGGCACAGCATGGCGGAGTCAGTTAAAAGTGTTGATTCCGAAATTCGTACGGTGGCCGAAATGAAAAAGAAATGGTCAGACATTAAAGTCGACGTTACTAGGGTTAATTGCTCGCAGCTGCGTTGCTTGCAGGTGTGACATTCAGCTTCTTATTAAGGGTCCAAAGCACGTAGTGCTATGGAACCTTATTGTTTTTGTTAGGATTTTCTTCTTTTTTTTTTCTTCCTTAAAACTGAATGCCCGGCCTAAACTGTAAGAACTAGGCTTACCAAATTTGGCAGCAAGATGTCAATTCCTACCCACTACTCAGGCCCTCCGACCCGTCCCTGTCAGTCAGATGGGGGCGCTGTAGCGTTTTGGTCGATATCTCCTGACCCGTTGGTCCTACAGTCAAAATTATTTTTCCCCAGATACAGACAGGCATGTCCTACCAACTTGCCATTTGGACTATGAAACTCCACCTGGGTAGATTTTTTGGTAATTTTGCATAATTTGTAAATCCTAATTAAGCCTTAAAGTCCAAGCTCGTCTTACCAAATCAGACAAATGAGGTGTCATTCGAATTAGAGCTCTAAGCTTATCAAGAATTATTTAAAAAATTAAGACATTTGTGTATCCTACGGCCATTAGCAACACCCAAACAATGCCCAAATTTGGCCCGTTTTGGTCTGACTGCTATAACTTGGCCGTGCCTTGGCCTACCTCAACCAAATTTGAAATCCTACCTCCCGACACCATTCTGGGGACACGGTCCAAGGCGGGCCGCATTTCGTCCATAGGGGGCGCTACAACTAAAAACTGCCAATATCTCCTGACTACCTTGGCGAATCCAACTGAAATTTGGCACATATATTCTAGGTCCCAGCCTGAGGTCAGTCACCTACAATGGCAGTCATAAGTCCTAAAAGAGTGGCCGCAATCAGCCAATCAAATTCAAGCAACCATTTGACAGGCTTATCGATGACCAATCCAAACCAAATTTTGATGGCATATTTGTCCTCTGACCCTCAGCCCTGTAATGGACACCTCAGTAGGCCAAATGGCGGCGTAATAGCGCCCCCATCTGCCTTTCTGCCTATTTCTCCAGAACTGCCAAGCCTACAGTTGAAATTTATTGCCAGTCGAATTGCCTATGTCCTGATGAATTCAACCGCATAAAGAACTTGGTTCTATATCTTTGTGTTTTTGCATGATTTATATTTGTCTGAAAACAGGTAATTTCGTTAACCTCCAAGGATTTTCGCCCAACCTACTTAAATCTGGTGTCAATTATATCAGGAGACAGTCCTGTTAAAGATTTAGAGAAAAAACTTTAAATTTCGGTAAGGTTTGGCCACCAGCCACACCCTGACTGAACTGGTGCCTCGCTCATTTCAATCAGACAGCTATATCTCAGGCATACTTCAGCCAATCATTACCAAATTTCTCTCACTAATGTACGGCTGATTCGTGTCGATCGGTCAAACGGGAGCACTACGGCCACTGTTTATATATGTCTAAAACGAACCTAGGACAATTCAGCTAAAATGAGTTACCAGATCAGGTAGGAAGGTGTCCACCGATCTCACCTATCTTACCAACAGCAGCGGGTTGCTCAGTGGGCTAAACTTGTGTGCTTGGAATCAGAGGGTCGCCGGTTCGAACCCAGCTTCGGTGGGTACTTGAGCTTGGCAGCCCAATGTGCACAGCATACTCTCTGTAAAGCAAGCTGGGGAGACGTAAATGCGTTTTCCCCAGGAGGGTCAATGAAGCTTCTATTATTATTAAACCAGCCATTCAGACGGGCTCAGGCACTCCTCCGGAGGGTTCAATTATAATAATTTTTCTTCCCTAAAACTGAATGCCCAGCCTAAACCGTAAGTCCTAGGCCGACCAAATTTGGCAGCAAGATGTCTATTCCTCCCACTACTCAGCCTCTCCGTGCCCCCCAATATGTTTCGGAGGATATCTCATGACGTATATGACCTACACTTAAATTTTATTGCCAGTCAAATTCACTATGTCGTGCCAAATCCAGTAACATATAGAAATTGGTTCTCCATCTTTGCATTTTTGCATGATTTATATTTGTCTGAAAACAGCTTTTTTCATTAACCTCATAGGATTTTCAGCAAACCTACATAAATCTGTTGTCCTTCAAATCAGAAGATAGTCCTTTTAAAGATTTAGAGAAAAAAAATGAAACTTTTGGTAAGGTATGGCCACCAGCCACACCCTGACTGTACTGGTGCCACGTCCATTTCAATCCGACAGCTACATCTCAGGCACGCTTCAGCCAATCATTACCAAATTTCTAAATCTGATGAAGGGCTGTACCGCAGAGCGACCCTCCAAATTCCGTGTTGATCGGTCAAACGGGAGCGCTATAGCCACTGTCCATATATGTCTAAGACCCACCTAGTCTAATTCAGCTATAATGAGTTACCAGATCAGGTAGGAAGGTGTCTACCGATCTCACCCATCTTTCCAACAGCAGCGGGTGGCTCAGTGTGCTAATCCTGTATGCCTGAAATCAGAGGGCTGCCGGTTTGAACCCAGCTTCGGTGGGTATTTCAGCTATGTAGCCCGATGTGCACAGTGTACTCTCCGACGTCGAGTGACCTGTTACGCCTGCACTAAAAGCATCTCCATCCTAATTTCTGCCTACTACTTAGACCATCTCACCAAAACCAGTCCTCCTCTGTCCTACATCTCCTTCCCGACCACCTATCCTCTACCTGTCCTATCATCCTAAGCTTTGGACCCTTCCATAACTGCCTGCAGTTTCTAGTTGATATTGGGCTTTTCCGGTTTACTTATTACATCACAGATGTAGTCTAGCACTTATACACTGAATGAACACCGGCTGAAGTGGCCAACATGGACAGTTGATTCCGGTTAGAGAATCAAGGGACTGGAGATCTTCTTATCTTTTACTGAACTTTAATTAGCTTTCAAAGTAATTAAGTTTGAAAGTTTAATTGTTTGTAGGTTCGGTGGGAGATGCTCTACGACTGAAGGTAAGTTGCTTGCCCATTGCCGGATTTCAAAATCTCCCTCTGCCAAAAGCTGTCTCAAACCAACCACCACAGCCTTGGCTCCAACGGGATCCAATGTGCTATGGAGGCAGTCATCAACATAGAATGCCTGTGTGACGACTTTGGCTAATCCTGTGATATTGGCCTTATGATCCTGGACATGTCGTTGGAGGGCATAGATAGCACAGTACGGGCTGTACAGGTTGCAGCTCTCTGAGGCATGACTACGGCCACAACTCCAGCATTGTTTACCTTCCTTTATCCATGTGACAATCTGGATAGCACTAAGCTTCTTGAAGTTAAAGACAACAAGGTGAACGTTCCTGAGTGGCCGAGTCAAAGCCCAGACCTCAGTCCTATAGAGAGTTTGTGGCTGGACTTCAAAAAGGCTGTTTGCGGCTGATCCCCATTCAACCTGACAAAGAAGAATTGAGTAAAACTCCAGTGTCCCGATGTGCAAGCCTGATTGTCACCTATCCACAAAGACTCAGTGCTGTGATCGTGGGCAAAGGTGCTTCTACTAACTACTGACTTAAAGGGGTGAATTCTTATGCAATCACTTATTTTTAGACCCTAGGAGCATGTGGGTGTGGATTGGAAAAGGTGACCACGGTAAGAGGCCTCCGAATCAACAACAACAACAACAAATTTATTTTTGTATAGCGCATTATCACAACATTACATTGTCCCAAAGCGCTTTACAGCATCCCCACCCAAAGCCCACAGTGAGTAAGCCATAGGCGACAGTAATCCACCAGGGGAGAATGAAGTGCGGAGGGAACACCCCACAGCAGCCTTGCACTGCCATGGCGGATCAGACAAGAGGGATCAAAGACCAGGGAGAAAACCACAGTGCAGTTGGTCCCACCGTTGCTGGGGAAAGCCAGGTAGAGGTGGACGAAGGCCCAGAGGATTTTTTTATTTGATCTTTTAAAAAATCACAAAGTGTAGCAAGATATTGAAGGGTGACCCCTGTATCTTGATACGTAACCTGTTGCTAGACTCTTGCCGATACACAGCCCTATGGTCCATGCAGAGGAGAAGAGGAACATCTCACAAACATATGTGTTGTGCTCATGCTTGCACTAACGAAAACCAAAAGGATCGAGAGCAGGCAGGGGGACAGAACTTCCAACATCCAGTAACAGACACCTAAATGACTGACTGAAGAACCAACCAGGGCTGGAACTTAAATACAGCTAGAAAACTGCAGCAAAAAAGGAACTGGTGCAAGATATAATCAATTATCCAATCAACTGAGGCACAAGAACAACAAGAAACCTGTGTGAACAGTAAAACTAAACACAAAACTAAGACCTCACTCCACACCATGGAGAGTACCCAGCTGGAGATCACTGTCTTGACACGAGAGACTCATGCCAGCATCATGACTCCTTCCTGTATAGGCTAGACCCTACCCAGGGATCCTTCTGCCTCAAGATCAGGAGAGGCGTTTGGCTCCAAGGCATGGAAGTCACAGATGTGGTAATGACCATGGGGGTGGAAAAGTCACCAGTGACAAAAGGGACTATATGTTACGTCGAGCTTGCTGACGACCAACACCTGACAATCCATGCCATAACCCAGCCTGATGCAGTACAGTCACCCAGCTGCCAAAACTATTCTCAGGAGGGACCAGCAGCACCCAGCATTTTGGACACGCCAACGCCAATGGAACCTTCGCAACACCACTACTTTGATGAAAACGTCTGTCAAGACATGATCACTGTTTATGTAGATGGGTGCGCATTCAAACATAAGGGGACCCTGAAAGCTGGAGCTGGCATTCTGTGGCTCAGTGACGACCCTGTCCCACCACAACAGCTCAAGGTCAGTCCTCACACGTCGCAGTACGCAGAGCTGGCAGCAATCTTAACCGCCTTGGAGGTGGCCTCCGAATGTGGAGTACAGGACCTGCTGATCTGCACAGACTCCGACTACACACGTCTTAGCTTCAGGTGCCATCTCCTTCACTGGAAACAGAATGGCTTCAAGACATCAGGGAACAAGCCAGTCAAACAACGAGACCTCCTGCAGGTGTGCGATGCTCTGATTACCACACAAAACATGCGTATCTATTGGAAGAAGGTCCGCGGTCATTCCAGCTGCTGCAGCTACCAGCAGGGCACCCAGGAGCCTCTTGGACCGTTGATTGGACTCAGCTTGGGTCACGGTCAATGTGTAACTGCTCCAACATGTGGGTAGTGTCTGTGGCAGCATGATGCAGGGCATCCTGGGTCCATCGGACACCTGCCCCACTGACAATTAACATTGTTGTATTTTTGGTTTGTGTAGTATGTCATTTTGTTGTCATTTTGTTGTTCCTGTATTGCCATTTTATTGTTTTTTCCTATGTGACATGTTGGTTTGCTATTGTACTGTGTTTTGATATCTAAAGAAGTTACTTGTGCATGTGAGTGCTTTCTTTTGCCAGTGAACTGCAATGCTGAACCTTGCAATGTTGAAACTGGTGCCTTTAACATGAATGCTTTGTCATTCATCGGTCACTGACAATGAGAAAGTGGGAAATGACTCATTCAGAATTGTGGAACTCAGGAGCATGCTTACACTGACATACTGACAATATGTCTAAGCATTTTGGCTCTCATGGTTAAAATGGTGCTTATTGTACTTTTCAATTTGGGGGCACTGACTAATTCATTGGTGGAATTATTTGCTTTTGAGACATGAGTTAATTGTTTTGCATAAGTACAGGTTTGTGCAGGTAAAACATAGTGCTTTGCTGTATGCATTAATTGTTGCACAATTGCATTGCTTGCTTTGTTCCTAATTCCACTTTGCATCAGAGGGCGTGTGTTTCCTGTCTTCAGTGAGACCGCAGTATTTTTCTCAATGTGCAACACTGCACACTGGGTGTGGTGTATGTCACTAAAGGCCATCAATTGATTTGTATCTTGCATTTTTACGTTTTATTTTGCATAATTTAACCATCAACCATTCTTGAATTTTTATTCCTAGTTTGATTCTTTTTTTACTTTAGTACTCTCAAATTGGTGACGAGTAAGTATTTTTTTCATCTTTTGCATGATTTAATTGCACCTAAAATGGTTTTAATAAAGAATGTCTTCATTAAACAATACAGCACCCTACACAATTATTGGCACCCCTTCTCCAACCTCATAAAATGTTATAAGAGAAGACTCTGCTGTACAAAATATTAAAAGCAAGAGTGCCAATAATCATGGCAAATGTGATTTACGTAACAATAGTTATTTCTTGATGAAGGAATTTTTCTTGCAATAAATCTATTTCAATGAAAGGTTGGATTTTTCAAAGTTTTTCAGTGTGACTCAGGTGGATTTTTTCTAACCCTTTTTACAAATCTTTACAAGGGGTGCCAATAATTTTGGAGGGTGCTGTATATGTAAAATGCACAGTTATCAAGTGCAACATGGCAGCAAAACGTGATTTTCTTCCCTGTCAAAATACCCCCCCATCTCTGTATTGGAAGCTCAGACTGACTTCAAATGTATTCTGCTGTTACCTGTTGACCTATTCATAAACTGAAATACTCAGGAGTTTGGCTGCACAAAGAGGATCACATGGAAGGGGGAGGATTTTATTTCACATTGTTGTATAGAAAACAGGTATGTAAATTTCATCCAGGCTTTTTTAGATTGCATGCATGATATGTCCCAGATAAGTTTAAGCTCCTTTTACATCTGGGTGAAATAAATATATTGCTGACAGTTCTGGAATCTATGTATAGTACTGGATTTAGGTCATGATTATAAAACATGTTTTAATAAATACTGATCAGGTGCCATCTCCTTCACTTGAAACAGAAGGGCAGTTTATGGACATGTCTTATGTCTTTAAAAAATTGATTAGCATTTTGTCATGAAGAAAATCCTCGTCCATGAACATCATCTAGCATCTAACACTTCTCCTTAAACAATGAAGAGGCACTTTAGTGATGCTGAGTGAACAAAGAACATTTAGTAGTTACCTCACGAGCAGAAGGTGTCTGTAAAAATGTATAAATAGCAGTGTTTATAAAGGGATATGAAAATAAAAAAAAAAAATCACTTTCTGTTCTTCCCTATGCCTGCCCTCGCCTCTTTCCCTGCCATGATATGACGCTCATTTACTAAAAATACAAGCAATATTCTTTGCTAACAAATAAAGTTACAGTATGTTTGCCATTTGAGTACTTTTATTAGAAAGAATATGTCATATCTTGGATTCATCCAGTAACCTCTAGCAGTTAAAACAGCAGAGAAAATTCAAGGCATTCTGTCTACAAGGGACATTAAACACTACTTTTCATGAGATGAAACAATTAATTAGTATTTTTACATACTTTTTCCATGTTATACAGGAAACATGAACATTTGACTTGTATTTTCATTTATACTTGTTCACTCAACTTTCCAATGCTCAACAAGAATAAAACATCAACAGTTTATGAAATAAAATAAAAGTTGCAAAAACATTTGACTGGTAGTGTATGTCTACTCTGATGTTAGCTCCTGGTGTATCAGACACATCAGACAAAGTGTGCAGGGAGCAATGAATGAGGAGACAGAGCCTGTAGTAAGAAAGGCAAACACTGAGCCACAGCCCACAGAGAGTGTGCAGGGAGCAGTGAATGAGTAGACAGAGCCTGTAGTAAGAAAGGCAGACACTGAACCACAGCCCACAGAGAGTGTGCAGGGAACGGTGTCAGGGTTAGAACCCATCCTACCCTGCCCTTCTTGTCCTGTTCTCCACCCTGTCTCTTGTCCTTCAGCCCCAGTGTGCTCTGCCAGTTTCTCAGCTTGCCACATGGCTCTACAGGTTGAGTGTTTGCCTGACGGATGGCATATTCCCTGTTTATGGGTGCAAGGCTGGCTAATGATCAGCCTTATCTCTTTCTTCGTATTTGAGTTTCTGTTGCCCAGTTTTTTATGTTTCCTTTTGAGTTTCCTGTTCTGGTTTTATGTTGTACTTTGTTTTCTTTTTTATTTTCCTAGTGTAGTATTTCCATATATCCTTAGTTTCAGGTCTTTGGTTCCTTAGTTCTGTGTTCATTAGTATTAGTTGCTTCTCCTGTGTCTTGTTGCTCCCTTGTTGAATGGTTGTTGCCTTTTGTTATTCTTTGTTATCAGTGTATTTAAGTGCTCGCCTTTGTTCATGGGAAGGGAAACTCCACACCAAATAAAACCTGATTTTAATGATTCTCATAATGTACAATATACAGGGTGAACATAAAGTCTCTTTACAATTTCAAAAATGTATTACAAAGGCAAATGAAAAGATAGATATGTGGAAATTATTACAAAACGAGACGTATATATGTACGTTTTTTGGCTCATTTAATACACCTCTATATGGGCACCATTAGTTGTACGAAGCACATCAAGACGGTGCTCCATTTCTTGCCATGTTCGCTGTAGCATACCCTCATCAGTGGTGGCAATGGCATCAGTGATCCTCTGCTTTAGATTAGTGATGTCCCGTACCTTTGTTTGCAATGTGATTAAAAACTCTGATAACCACTGAGTACATAGAACAAATCTGATGAAGATATCTCATCTATTGCCTTTGTAATACATTTTTGAAATTATAGAGACTTTTTGGACACCCTATATATATTACAGAAGCTTTCTTTACTTTTTGAGAAAGAATACAGAACCAAATCCTACCTTGTACCCTAATTGTGAATAGTAAATAAAACTGTTGAGAACAATTCTCACCTTTAATTAAAGCAATAATTTCATTTTAGGTTATTTTTATATCTTCTGTTTATGAAATCAAGCATGCAAAGCTTTTCTATGTATTTTTAGTCTAATTTGTAGAAGTGAGGAGGAGAAATTCTTTCCGTGATGCAAAAAGGGTGTGACAAAGCAGTCTATATAACGTGTCTATGTTTCAGTGTAAGTGAAGCTGAAACTACAGCAAAAACTTGATTCACTGGTCTGAAGTGACTTTACTCTGAAGTGGATTTTTAGTTGAAGAGGTAAGTGTGCTCCTCTATGGTCTTATTCTCTTTCATTTGGTTTAGAATATAACATAAAATGTTAACATTTATTTTTATAATAAAACATCATTAAAATTAAACTTAATATCTGAATTAACATGAACTATAGTCAAATTTAGTTTTCTGTCCAGTAATTATATTGATACTAAATTGTTCTTGCTTATACAGAAAACAGCTATTTATTAAAGCAAATTTACTGGTTTTCAGAGTAAAGTATGGCATGCATGGATGGATTTGCAGATGACTTCTGCACAGTTTTTGAATCCTCCTTGGAGCTTGACACACGGAGACGTAGTAGGACGTACATGATGTACCATGGTACCACAGGAACAGCTGCATTAAGTATTAAGAAGCACGGATTTCAGCGGTCCAAAGATGGCATGCTTGGACCTGGAGTCTATGTCAGTCGGAGCTTTGACAAGGCCCGAAGATACCCATTAATTCTACCCTTCAATGAGCGAAGAGCTGTACTCAAGCTGAGGGTTCGATTAGGAAAAGTAAAGAAGATCGACCGGCAGGGACACCCCCTCCAAAAAACCTGGCATCAGCATGGATATGACTCAGCCTGGGTGCCACCCAACTGCGGAATGGTTCCTAGCGGCTTGGAAGAAGATTGTGTTTGGGATCCCAGGAGGATCAAGGTTTTAGATATAATCTATGTGTAGTTATTTAAACAGACATACAGATTATTAATTTTCAACAAAAAAAAAATTATTTCAATGCTTTCAAAAAGTCTCGATGAAAATATGCCAGTAATAGAAGAGAGGGCATAACCCTCATCTTACCAACAGGGGTATCTCACAGGTGATTTAAAAAAAAATAATAATTACAATTCATGACTGTCAATACATTTGTTCCTAATGATGTAAAATCATTGTTTTCTATTTCTGCTTTAATTGCTGCTTTTTAAAAACACAAATGTTTTGGGGTCCCAGGGAACCCCAGTCAAAAGTGCCCATTTCCGCCTGTGCAGTTTTAATAAATAGATAATGTATGCTATACGTTTAGATGTTTATGTACAATTTATGGGTCAAGGATGCGTTTCTTTATACTCGGATTTATGTTCTTGATATGTTTGAAATCCATCACCTTAACGCGGGTCACACTTTTATTTTCAGGAAGTTTTGCGTGGCAGTTTTGAGGCTTTAGTGAGGGAACCGCGCAGTTTTTCTTACGATAGTGGCAAGTTTTGTTAAGAATGAACATTAATTCTAATTAATTAATTAATTACTAATCCAGCATCGTCTATAAATAATATATATATAACTGAAGCTGACTTAGCAAAGCCTAGCTACAGTAAGCTCAAAATAAATAAATCACAGGGCCCTGATGGCATCTTACCTATAGTGTTAAAAGAGATGAGGGATATTATTTGCTGACCCTTAACTTTACTGTTTCAAAAATCCCTATCTGAAGGTGTGGTACCTTCTGATTGGAAGCATGCCAACATAACGCCCATTTTCAAAAAAGGGGATAGAATTAATTTGTCAAACTATAGGCCAATCAGTCTAACTTGTATAACTGGTAAGGTTATGGAGGCTATAATCAAAGAGAAAATGGTAGATTACCTGGACTCAAATAACATTTTGAGGGATAGCCAGCATGGATTTAGGAGAGGTAGATCCTGTTTAACAAACCTATTGGAGTTTTTTGATGAAGCTACTCAGGAAGTTGATGATAAGAAGGCCTATGATGTCATCTACTTAGATTTCCAAAAGGCTTTTGATGTTGTCCCCCACAAGAGGCTCTCACTTAAACTCAAAGCGACAGGTATTTTAGGAACTGTAGCGACCTGGATTGATAACTGGTTAACGGATAGGAAGCAGCGAGTAGTTATAAGAGGCTCAATGTCACAGTGGGCCTGCGTTCATAGTGGGGTACCGCAGGGTTAAATTTTAGGACCACTATTGTTCCTAATTTACATAAATGATATAGACACCAATATATACAGTAAACTGGTGAAATTTGCAGATGACACCAAGGTGGGTGGTGTAGCAGATACTGAACTAGCGGCTCAGCAGCTACAGCGGGATCTTGATTTAATTAGTGACTGGGCCGATACCTGGCAGATGAAATTTAACATAGACAAATGTAAGGTACTCCATGTAGGGAGCAGAAATATAAAGTACCGGTATTTTATGGGACCTACTGAAATAAAGGTAGCTGATTATGAGAAAGACCTTGGTGTGTATGTTGATGCTTCCATGTCTCATTCTCGCCAGCAATAAAAAAGGCCAATAGGATGTTGGGGTATATCTCCAGGTGTGTGGAGTTTAAGTCAAGGGAGGTAATGCTAAGATTATACAATTCCTTGGTGAGACCTCACCTAGAATATTGTGTGCAGGTTTGGTCACCATATCTTAAAAAGGACATTGTGGCCTTAGAAAAGGTGCAGCGTAGGGCCACAAGAATAATTCCTGGTCTTAGAGGAATGTCATACGAGGAAAGGTTAGTTGAGCTAAATCTGTTCAGCCTCAAGCAAAGGAGACTGAGGGGGGACATGATCCAGGTCTATAAGATTCTAACAGGTTTGGATGCTGTTCAACCGAATAGTTACTTCAGCATTATAGTGGCCATAGGTGGAAATCAGCGGGAGAACATTTCAAACTGGATTTAAGGAAGCACTTCTTTACACAGCATGTAGTCAGAGTATGGAAAAGTCTTCTTGATAACATAGTGCAAGCTGAATCCTTAGGCTCCTTTAAATCACAGCTAGATAAGATTTTAACAACTCTGAGCTATTAGTTAAGTTCTCCCCAAGCGAGCTCGATGGGCCAAATGGCCTCCTCTCGTTTGTATAGTTCTTATGTTCTTATGAGCCCGGAGCTCTCTTGCGGTCGTGTTGTTAATTGCCTCAAAATCGCACCTGTTATCACCTCCTTTGCAATATTTTGCGCTGCCGATTTTAAAGTCGGCTTTGCCATACTGAAAGTCCTTTTCAGAAATGGTACTGCCATTCTGAGGAGTTCTCAAAAAAGACCCCACAGCCCCCCTCCGTACATGACAGGTACACCGTTGTATCCGGGGAGGCCGTTACCAGCTTGGTTTCTGTAGTATTCCACATATCTATGTGGATCTGAAAAACCGTCGGCGCTGTACATTATTATTATTGGGGGTAGTGCTTAGCCGGCCTGAAATTCAGCTTCACGATCGTTTTTCCGTACCGGAAGGGTATCGTCTTGTTCTGGTCAGACTTTAACTCGATGACTATATTATCAATGTGATTCTTGCAGAGCGAAACATAATGGACCCTGTCGTACGATATTGTGACCATCGAGTTGTGAGCCCCCGTAATATGAACCCCCTGTAAAAGAGGCACGAAACTGTCACCCACTCTTTGGTGCTCGACAATGTCTGAATACACGTAAATTGTGTAAAATCCGGCACATATGTCTGCGGGATTCGGAGCCGATGGTCTATCAGCAACCTTTTCAAATACATCCGGAACAAACCCCAGCATCCTTGCAAGGTTACCTTTTGCTTTTAAAGCCATGTGCAGTGGTCCAACCATATACACCTTGTTTTTTATCACGCCATAGTCAAGTTTTAGTTTTGACATTCCTAGAGCATCATTCATTTCACTGATTAGGTTTTCAATATCTCTGTAATGCCCCGCTTTTAGCTTGTATTGCAGGATTGCCGGTATTGACACTGCACCGGTCACGTAAAATAATGTGTCTTCTTCCACCAGCGTATCCCACGTTCTGGATTTCTGCTAATCCTACTTCCCATTTACCGTTCAGATCAATAGTTTTGTCGTGTAGCTTGATATGGTATTGTGCGGGAAAACATCCATAGACGCATTGCTCGGGATAATCCGACAGTTAGTATTGGGTGAAGAAATATGTGAATACGCCCATTGTGACCGAAATAAACAAGAGCACGTCTGGGTAGTGTTTACACTGATCGGCTACAATATAGCACACGGATACGTCTCTGCTGCTGAAGCTTTGCGCCAGTGTTGCCACTTTCAGCAGTGAAGCTCATACCTGTGTTCATGGCTCAGTGGGCTAAGCCTGTGTGCCTGCAATCACGTGGTCGCCGATTCAGCGATCTTCAGCTGAGAGCGGTCCTACACGCTCCCGATACAAGTAAAACAAAGAAAGGTGACACGATTTGCTTTTTTGCCTATTTAACCTAATTTTAAAAACTTTAATACTTCCGACAATGGAAGTTTTGAAAAGAAGACAGATAACAGATTTAGTCACTGTTTTTTTCATGATTCTACATAATGATTTCAGCGAGATATAAACTGAAATACATGAGAAAGATACGCGGTCGACGATGCCCTCGTCCCCAGAGTGTTAATAATAGTCACTGCATCATATTTATCGCTTTCTATATTTATATAGTCACAGTTTTTCATTTTTCATTCCATCTACCAATAAACTGTGAAAGGGATTTTATTGTTGCTACTTTTCTTGCGTTTCAAACTGCCTTTCCAAAGTGATGGGTGTGGGGTGCAGTGACATTCCAGACTGATGGGTCATTGACAGTATGCAAACTACTACAGGTGTGAGGACACCTATCTCATCAATATTCATTGTGAAGGCCACTGACTTTGAGAAAGAGAGTGTCACTCTAAAGTTCTAACACTTTAGTAATCCAACCACATAAAATTTCAGAATGTCACTTTCACCTATGTGTAGCCAACCCCTGTGTCTATAAGCTTCAGAGCTCAAAAGTCTTACTTATAAATGTCTATAATGTGATTTTTTACAATTTCTCAGCATGTTTGAAAATAGGTTTTTGAAAAGTATATGTTTAAAGTTGATTTTAACAAAAAATAGAATAATAACATTCTAAGAGGTGTCAGATTATTGGTGCTGAGTTTGTGCTGAATAAAAGCAAATGTAACACTTTGGGATAAATGTTTTTTAGATAGGTGAAATATTTTGAAATGTCAAGGCATGTCAGACTACCCCGAAAGTGGAAAAGAAGCCTCAGACCCCAGGGGGTTAAGGAAGCTCTAGCGGGGTGTCCAGTCGCAGGCCAAACATTGATGCCCGAGGCCATGATGGAGACCACTGAAGGTACGGGTCTGTATCACCCATTCGCAGGCCAGAAGGCGATGCAGGCTCCAGTGGGCCGGTTTCAGGAGATGCCGGGCTGGGTGATGTTGTCAGTTCGTTCGCCATTGCTTGCTGGGGGATGTGTCTCGTCCTGAGTGATGGCTCACAGGATGGCAGGGTTTTAATACGTTTTCAACTTCATTGGCTGTTATCCGTTGTTGTCGCCATTTTGAAATACGTGTCTGCATGAATGCGCCTACGCCAAGTGCTACCCCACAGCAATCATTTGACGCGCAAGTTTTGAACTGGCTGGCAGCATGTCGGGTTCGCTTTGTTGCGGAATAATGGCCGCCTTGCTACACTGAAGGAACCCAGAGACACCATCGATGGATCTTTGCGTTTGGTGAAATACTTTTTCTATTTTACATTGAAATAAACTGTTAAACTAATTACAGCTTTTCTCATTTTAAAAAACTTGGGCTAAAATATTTGTGCTTGTTTCGCATTTGCTCTTTTGTGCTTGTTTCGATCAGGTATGTCTCTACTTGTTTAAAAGTTAAAAGTTTGGGACTTGTGTCGTTTGCTTAAAATACGGTGTTTCGCTCTGACATGTCTCTACTTGTTTAAAAGTAAAAAATTTGGGACTTGTGTCGTTTGTTTAAAATACGGTGTTTCGCTCGGACATGTCTCTACTTGTTTAAAAGTTAAATTCTTTAAACATTTCTGTTAAATATAATGAGCTTACGTGCATTTTCTTTTAAAATACAACGTGTATGCGCTAGCTTACATTCAGTCTACCACACGCTTTATTATTTCTTAATGTAATTAATAAATGTAACCATTGTTTTAATAAAAGCTTTAAATTACTAATTTAAATTTTAGCTAGGTTGTTGGGGGAATGGGGGTGGGCGGCTGGCCCTGTCAATCATCGTTGGGGTGGGGGTATGCAGCTGGACCTGTCAATCATTGGTGATGACGTCATAGACGGGGGAGAGCTTTAAGCTCTGCCCAAAGTGCCCCTTAACCTTTTTTCATGATCCCCCTCAATTTCTCCATTGGCCCCATGAACGTAATGCACCCTGTATACATTTCCCAACTTGAGTCCATTCCTCTCCTCATTGGGAAAGATTTGCTGAACTGGTTCGAGCCGTTGTTAGATTTCCAACGTCTGAAAATTTGGGCTCAAGTCAGAGAACCGCTGCCACTGTGGACACTAGGGGTGGCACGGTTCACAAAACCCACGGTTCGGTTTGTATCACGGTTTTAGGGTCACGGTTTTCGGTTCTGTACGGTTCTTGTTATTTTTTCTTTTAATCTTTAACACTCCAGAAATGTACTTCAGCATATGATATATAGCTTAATTATCCACAATTTAGGATACAGTATTTAAAAAGTTATATCATGTAATCATGCATAAATTGAATTTGACTTGACTTAAAGCACATTACTAAAATTATTAAACATTATTAATCCCAGAACAGTAATAAAATAAAAGTCTTGCCTTAACATAAATGCTAAAAGAATAAATCGCTTTAATCGCTATTACAGTTGGGTATGGGCACGCGGTCTTATTTAGAAAACATACAAAAAGAGACGCATATAATGTTTAATCATTCGAAATTTGTATTTGTCCGGTCCACGGGGTTAATTTAATTGGGGATCGTTAAAATGATAGATCACCTATCTTGATTAAGCCTGATTCGATTCGTTATATATATAGCAGAGGCGAGGAGACCTAGGATCGGGGGAATGCGGGGTTTAATGAGCAAAAGGAACACAGACGAGCGGTAAAGCAGAATTACAATATAATGACCGGACTGGAGAAAGACACGGAAACGCGGACTAAATACAATTGAGTAATGACAAATTTGACAACAATCAGGAACAGCTGGTAAACACAGGGAATCCACACAGGGTTAATGAGGGGGCGTGGCACACGGAAAGAGCGGACGATCGAGGCATGACACTCACTGGAGTGCTTTGTCACAGATAATTTTCTTTAACAAAGTGCCTAACCGCACATTAAATAAAGTCACACAACAAAGGCGCACAACAGTGTTCAGATGTTGTGCTATCGGTTGGCTGAAATTTAAACGTTTTTTTCAGAGACTGGGTGGTAACGCCGAAAACACGAGCTAAACGCAGCAAACGAAAGGCTACCGGAAATTACTTAGCTGGCTTAACTTTTACCGGAACTACGTCACACCGCTCTGTGCATATAGCCTATTCCTTCGCGCGAAAGGGAAACACACTGACGTCACATACGGGGCACGAGGCTACATTGCGCATGTCATGAACCGTCGAACCGTGCGACGCATGCATGCTCCGAACCGAGACAAGCGAACCGAACGGTTCGTTTTTTTTTCATGAACCGTGCCATCCCTAGTGGACACCTAACGCAGCCACATGGGAATGTCAAACCCAGGCTCCTCGGACCACACCCCACACCATGAAGAGTACCAAGCTGTAGAACACTGTCTTGACACGAGAGACCCTACACTCCTTCCTGTGTAGGCTAGACCCTACCCAGGGATCCTTCTGCCTCAAGATCAGGAAAGGCATTTGGCTCCAAGGCATGGAAGTCACAGATGTGGTAATGACCATGGGGGTGGAAAAGTCACCAGTGACAAAAGGGACTGTATGTCACGTCGAGCTTGCTGCCAACCAACACCTGACAATCCATGCCATAACCGCCCAGCCCGATGCAGTACAGTCACCCAGCTGCCAAAACTATTCTCAGGAGGGACCAGCAGCACCCAGAATTTTGGACGAACCGACACCCATGGAACCCTCGCAACACCACTACTTTGATGAAAACGTCTGTCAAGACATTATCACTGTTTATGTAGATGGGTGCGCATTCAAACATAAGGGGACCCTGAAAGCTGCAGCAGGCATTCTGTGGCTCAGCGACAACCCTGTCCCACCACAACAGCTCAAGCTCAGTCCTCACACGTCGCAGTACGCAGAGCTGGCAGCAATCTTAACCGCCTAGGACAGTGTTTCTCAACCCAGTCCTCAGCGAACCCCAGCCAGTCCACGTTTTTGCTTCCTCTCAGCTCCCAGCGCACCTGTACCAGCTATTCGGTGTTCCTGATTGGCTGGGAGCTGGGAGGGAGCAAAAACGTGGACTGGCTGGGGTTCGCTGAGGACTGGGTTGAGAAACACTGGCCTAGGAGGTGGCCTCCAAATGTTGAGTACAGGACCTGTTGATCTGCACAGACTACACACGTCTTAGCTTCAGGTGCCATCTCCTTCACTGGAAGCAGAATGGCTTCAAGACATCAGGAAACAAGCCAGTCAAACAATAAGACCTCCTGCAGGTGTGCGATGCTCTGATTACTACACAAAACATGCATATCTATTGGAAGAAGGTCCACAGTCATTCCAGCTGCTGCAGCTCCCAGCAGGGTGCCCAGGAGCCTCTTGGACCGTCGATTGGACTCAGCTTGGGTCACGGTCAATGTGTAACTGCTCCAACATGTGGGTAGTGTCTGCGGCAGCATGATGCAGGGCATCCTGGGTCCATCGGACACCTGCCCCACTGACAATTAACATTGTTGTATTTTTGGTTTGTGTAGTATGTCATTTTGTTGTAATTTTGTTGTTCCTGTATTGCCATTTTATTGTTTTTTCCTATGTGACATGTTGGTTTGCTATTGTACTGTGTTTTGATATCTAAAGAAGTTACTTGTGCATGTGAGTGCTTTCTTTTGCCAGTGAACTGCAATGCTGAACCTTGCAATGTCGAAACTGGTGCCTTTAACATGAATTCTTTGTCATTCATCGGTCACTGACAATGAGAAAGTGGGAAATGACTCATTCAGAATTGTGGAACTCAGGAGCATACTTACACTGACATACTGACAATATGTCTAAGCATTTTGGCTCTCATGGTTAAAATGGTGCTTATTGTACTTTTCAATTTGGGGGCACTGACTAATTCATTGGTGGAATAATTTGCTTTTGAGACATGAGTTAATTGTTTTGCATAAGTACAGGTTTGTGCAGGTAAAACATAGTTCTTTGCTGTATGCATTAATTGTACCTAATTCCACTTTGCATGAGAGGCTGAACAGGACCCTTTAAATACATTGGGCGTGTATTTCCTGTCTTCAGTGAGACAGCAGTATTTTTCTCAATGTGCAACACTGCACACTGGGTGTGGTGTCTGTCACTAAAGGCCATCAATTGATTTGTATCTTGCATTTTTGCATTTTATTTTGCATAATTTAACCATCATTCTTGAATTTTTATTGCAAGTTTGATTCTTTTATTTACTTTAGTACTCTCAAATTGGTGACGAGTAAGTATTTTTTCATCTGTTGCATGATTTAATTGCACCTAAAAATGGTTTTAATAAAGAATGTCTTCATTAAACAATGCAGCACACTCCACAATTATTGGCACCCCTTCTTCAACCTCATAAAATGTTATAGGAGAAGACTCTGCTGTACAAATTATTAAAAGCAGGGGTGCCAATAATCATGGCAAATGTGATTTACGTAACAATAGTTATTTCTTGATGAAGGATTTTTTTCTTGGAAAAAATCTATTTCAATGAAAGGTTGGATTTTTCCAAGTTTTTCAGTGTTACATGAAGCTGCTTCGCCAAAAGGTGGATTTTTTCTAACCCTTTTTACAAATCTTTACATGGGGTGCCAATAATTTTGGAGGGTGCTGTATATGTAACACAGTTATCAAGTGCAACATGGCAGTAAAATGTGATTTTTTCCCCCTGATTGATTAGCATTTTGTCATGAAGAAAATCCTCGTCCGTGAACATCATCTAGCATCTAACATTTCTCCTTAACCAATGAAAAGGCACTTTAGTGATGCTGAGTGAACAAATAACATTTAGTAATTATCTCACAAGCAGAAGGTGTCTGTAAAAATGTATAAATAGCAGTGTTTATAAAGGGATATGGAAATAAAAAAAAAAAAATTCACTTTTTGTTCTTCCCTATGCCTGCCCTCGCCTCCTTCCCTGCCTTGATATGACGCTCATTTACTAAAAAATACAAGCAATATTTTTTGTTAGATAAATTTACAACTTCAGTACCTTTATTAAAAAGAAAATGTCATATCTTTGATTAATCAAGTAACCTCTAGCAGTTAAACAGCAGAGAAAATTCAAGGCATTCTTTCTACAAGGGACAGAAAACACTACTTTTTATGGGATGAAACAATTAAATAGTATTGTTACATACTATTTCTATGTTATAAAGAAAACTTGTATTTTACTTATGTTTTCATTTATACTTGTTCTCTTAACTTTCAAACACGCAATAAAAGTAAAACATCAGAGGTTTATGAAATAAATAAAAAGTGGTAAAAACCTGTGGTGTACAAAAATTTTTGACTGGTAGCGTATCTCTTATTCTGATGCTAGTTCCTTGTGTATCAGACACTGAGCCACAGCCCACAGAGAGTGTGCAGGGAGCAGTGTCAGGGTTAGAACCCATCCTACCCTGCCCTTCTTGTCCTGTTCTCCACCCTGTCTCTTGTCCTTCGGCCCCAGTCCGCTCTGCCAGTTTCCCAGCTTGCCACATGGCTCTACAGGTTGAGTGTTTGCTTGATGATGGCATTTTCCCTGTTTATGGGTTCAAGGTTAGCTAATGATCAGCCTTATCTCTTTCTTCGTATTTGAGTTTCTGTTCCACAGTATTTTGTTTCCTTTTGAGTTTCTTGTTCCAGGTTTGCCCTCCTTGTGTTCTGTTCTGGTTTTTTTGTACTATATTTTCTTGTTTATATCCTAGTGTAGTATTTCCCTGTTTCCTTAGTTTCAGGTCTTTGGTTACTTAGTTCTGTGTTCATTAGTATTAGTTGCTTCTCCTGTGTCTTGTTGCTCCCTTGTTGAATGGTTGTTGCCTTTTGTTATTCCTTGTTATCAGTGTATTTAAGTGCTCGCCTTTGTTCATGGGAAGGGAAACTCCACACCAAATAAAACCTGATTTTAGTGATTCTCATAATGTACAATATACAGGGTGAACATAAAGTCTCTTTACAATTTCAAAAATGTATTACAAAGGCAAATGTAAAGACAGATATGTGGAAATTATTACAAAATGAGACGTATATATGTACGTTTTTTGGCTCATTTAATACACCTCTATATGGGCACCATTAGTCGCATGAAGCACATCAAGACGGTGCTCCATTTCTTGCCATGTTCGCTGTAGCATACCCTCATCAGTGGTGGCAATGGCATCAGTGATCCTCTGCTTTAGATTAGTGATGTCCCGTACCTTTGTTTGCGATGTGATTAAAGACTTTGATAACCACTGAGTACATCGAGCAAATCTGATGAAGATATCTCATCAATTGCCTTTGTAATACATTTTTGAAATTGTAAAGAGACTATTTGGACATCCTGTATATATTTCAGAAGCTTTTTTTACTTTTTGAGAAAGGATCCAGAACCGAATCCTACCTTGTATCCTAATTGTGAATAGTAAATAAAGCTGTTGAGAACAATTCTCACCTTTAATTAAAGCAAAAATTAAATTTTAGGTTATTTTTATATCTTCTGTTTATGAAATCAAGCATGCAAAGCTTTTTAATGTATTTTTAGTCTGATTTGTAGAAGTGAGGAGGAGAAATTCTTTCTGTGATGCAAAAAGGGTGTGACAAAGCAGTCTATATAACGTGTCTATGTTTCAGTGTAAGTGAAGCTGAAACTACAGCAAAAACTTGATTCACTGGTCTGAAGTGACTTTACTCTGAAGTGGATTTTCAGTTGAAGAGGTAAGTGTGCTCCTCTATGGTCTTATTCTCTTTCATTTGGTTTAGAATATAACATAAAATGTTAACATTTATTTTTATAATAAAACATCATTAAAATTAAACTTAATATCTGAATTAACATGGACTATTGTCAAATTTAGTTTTCTGTTCAGTAATTATATTGATACTAAATTGTTCTTGCTTGTACAAAAAACAGCTATTTATTAAAGCAAATTTACTGGTTTTCAGAGTAAAGTATGGCATGCATGGATGGATTTGCAGATGACTTCTGCACAGTTTTTGATTCCACCTTGGAGCGTGACAACACATGGAGAGGGAGGAGGACGTACATCATGTACCATGGTACCACAGAAACAGCTGCATTAAATATTAAGAAGCATGGATTTCAGCGGTCCAGTGATGGCATGCTTGGACCTGGAGTCTATGTCAGTCGGAGCTTTGAGAAGGCCCAAAGATACCCAATAAATCTACCCATAGGTGAGCGAAGAGTTGTACTCAAGCTGAGGGTTAGAGTAGGAAAAGTAAAGAAGATCGACTACCAGGGACACCCCCTCCAAAAAACCTGGCATGACCATGGATATGACACAGCCTGGGTGCCACCCAACAGCGGAATGGTTCCTAGTGGTTTGGAAGAAGATTGTGTTTGGGATCCCTGGAGGATCAAGGTTTTAGATATAATCTATGTGTAGTTTTAAACAGACGTACAGATTATTCATTTTCATCAAAAAAAAAATAATTTCAATGCTTTCAAAAAGTCTTGATGAAAATATGCCAGTAATAGAAGAGAGGGCATTGTATTTTAAGTAGGGATGTTAACCCTCATCCTACCAGCAGGGGTATCTCACAGGTGATTTAAAAAAATAATAATAATTATATTTCATGACTGTCAATAAATTTGTTCCTAATGATGTCAAATCATTGTTTTCTATTTCTGCTTTGATTAGTGCTTTTTAAAAACACAAATGTTTTGGGGTCCCAGGGAACTCTCGTCAAAAGTGCCCATTTCCGCCTGTGCAGGTTTAATAAATAGATAATGTTTGCTGTGGGAGCCAGAGCATTTTGTATGGTATTAATGTTGTTTCTATTATGTATAAAAGGTATAAAGTATGGGACTGTTATAAATGGTGAAGACTGTATAAGTATAGATGTTTATGTACAATTTATGGGTCAAGGATCTGTTTCTTTATACAGTGGTACCTCACTTCTCTAACTCATTAGAACTCGAATTTCTTAAAAGTCGGACCAACCAGTTTGAAAAAAAATTATCTAGAACTCGATCTTAATCTCAGAAGTCAAACCGTGAACGCCAACCTAAGATAACTTGTACACGCGGGGAAATGAGTGACGTGGCACGTCTCTCAGTGGAAACAAAGGATAATGCTTCAGTCTCAGCCTCGCATTCGCCGTGATAGCATCGTGCATGTTCACACTAGCTGAATACATATATTTAGACAGTAAAAATACATTTAGACAATAATAGGCAGTAACAGTAATTATTAATATATAATAAAATACATAAAAATTTTTTTAAAAAATTATTAAAAAGTTCTTATTAATAATTTTAACAATAATAAACCATGAATACATTTAATTATAATAATATTGTTGTGCCGAGTGGGGACAGAAGGGAGATAAAGGTGCAGATGTTAGGGTATCGGGGAATACGGGTCAGATGGGTTACTTTCTGTCCCTCTGGTGACTGCACTTCAGGCTCCTCTCATTCTTGGATAGAGCAGCTAATCATTTGGGGCAGTGTTGGCCTAATAGTTAGGGAAGCACACTCGGAATTGAAAGTTTACTGGTCTTAATCCTTGACCAGCGAGGTACCACTGAGGTACCCTGAGCAAGGTACTGCCCCCAAGCACTGCTCCCTGGGTGCTGAATTAGCTGGTGACTTTAATACAGTTATCAACCCCACTTTAGATAGATCATCCAATATGTTAATCCTAGGAACTGGCACTCCACGGAAATATTAGATATCAGACAATACTCACACTTTTCTCTGCCCCAAAAATCATACTCCCGTATTGATTTTTTATTTACTATTAACTCAATTATTTCCGATATCCTAGAACCCAAAATACATCACATTTTAATCAGTGATAATGCCCCCGTTTCAATAAATCTAAACATCAACAAACCCAAACAACCCATTGGTCACAGGAGATTTAATATATCTCTGCTTAATGACCCAGACTTCAACACATTCTTCATAAAAGAGTGGACATCTTTCAAGTAAATAAATGACTGTCCTGAAATCTCATCCATATTACTCTGGGAAACAGTGAAAGCAGTGCTGAGAGGAAAGATCATATCATTTTCATTATACAAAGAAAGAAGGAACATATGATGGCCCAGACAGGTCAATGTAATACAAAAGCATAAACAAAATACAAAAGCTACAACATAAATACAAAAGTAGCAAGAAAAATACAAAAGCCGCAACACAAATGCAAAAGCCGCAAGAAAAATAAAAAAGGCCACAACAGAAATACAAAAGCCACAACGGAAATGAGCCACAATGTAAGGAAATGCAGCAGCCTGTCTGTCTATATATATTTTATTGGTCCAAGTTGCCAGGGACTATTATTGCTGGTGGACAGGCAGGGTGCAGGGGAAGTTTTAGAAAAAGTTTTATAAGGAAGTGAAATGTTGTTATCGCTTGTTATGCATTTTTTCCATGTTTGATTTAAGCACAAAATTGGAAATTGATAAACGTCATAATCCGTTTTTTTGCTCAAATCAAAAATGGAAAAAAATGGATAAGGAGCATTCACTTTCAGTTTTGTTTTTTTTCATCTGACACAAGTGGCGTGACAAGTGACAGGTTACCTGAGAAAAATGGTAAAAACCATAAAAACAAATAGCATTGGGTACGTCTTTTTAAGAGTGGGAAAATTCGTGCTGAGATTCCATTGCGGTGAAGCTTTCCGTACTATGCCAATACATGTTCAAATCATGCGTGCTTAAAATATGGTACACATGTAGACATAGTAAGGTATAGTAACAGAACGGTGTCATACCGCACATACGAAAATGACAGACTCGATCGACTTAGGAAAATCCTGTACTTAATACATAGGACAATAAATATTGAACCATATTTCAAGTCAAGTCAAACCTACTTGAATTGAAATTGGTTCAAGATTTATTAATAAAATACAAGAAGGACAAACAGACATAAATAAAAATAGCAGCATTACGACAAATAGCAGCAATATGGTATACTCATAGGTTTGATATGAATAATGTCAACAGAATGAACAGAGTAATGACAGACTAAGTAGTGGCAAATGATTTCCATTAAGTATTTGAGACTTCTGTGATCTGTTGCGCATTTTACTGAACAAATTCTATGCAATCAAACCTAATTTCAGTACGGAGCCCCTCGATCATGACATACTGACAAAAATTATTGGGACATTCTAAATAACAAAGAAAGTGGGATCGAATTAATAAAATGTGGCCACAGCATAATGAAAAAACGAGGGAACAAATTAGTTTGCCTTTTGCACATCTGTTCTGCAAAGCACAATATCACTTTAAATTTTGAATCATATGAGTACATAATGCTTACTTGTGTACATACTGCTTGTCATTAATGTATCTGTTTATGTATACCAAGTATATAACACCTTCATTGACTTAACATGATCGAGAAGGAAGAATAATAAAAGTTATGTACCATATCACCATGTTTAGTTATCTTTTTCTATTTAAATCAAATGCACAGTCTCATTCATTCATTGTTACATTTCACTGCATGATTTACGTGTATAACTATGCGTGTGACACATAAAACTTCTTCAGTCTTGAGTCTAGTTTAGTAAAGCATCCTGGCTCACAATACTATTCAACAGAAGTGCTGCTGGCTAATAATTACTTGCAATGCAAGACTTTTAGTGTTTGTAGGTCATTCCATCCTATGGTTGTTGCCATTTTACATCTGAAGAAATACTGGACTTCCTTCACGATAAAGTATAAAATGTGTGAGGGGGAGCGGTCAAACCACAAATACGGGACAAATTTTGTCCTACATTGGTTCAAGATGGGACACAGCATTTCATTTTTAAATACTGGACGATCCTGTAAAATACAGGATGGGTGGCAGCTTAACCTTAAAACTAAACTTGGTCAAACTAATTCCGTCCTTACCAGCAGATGCAGATGTCTAGTGGTCTAAATGAAATCGAAACATTACACTATGTAAGGCACTTTCATAGGAAACTGGGGGTATTCCATGAAAGTAGCTAAAGAAAGTCAGATTTTCCCTTAATCCGTCTTCCTGGAGGGTATTCCATGAAGCAGGCTTAAGGGAAAGTCTGACTTAATTATTTCGACAAGTCAGTCTTACTTAAGTGAGAGTTCTGTTCCATCAATATGAATCCCCGCTGAATTACCACGGTAATTTAGGCCTGCGAACAAGCCTGGTCCGGACCAGGCTAACTGTCTCGCTTAGTTTAGCGTTGTCTCAAAGAATGTCCGACATGGGGGAACAGATTCCCAAAAGATCGTTCTGTTGGACGAAATTCGATCTTACTTTTCATGCCATGTAATCTGTTCAATTGTATTCCCTCGTCTGACATATTTGACATTATCTGATTGAAGTATTTTGCTAACCTGTAAGGTGTACCAAAATTACATGATTTTGTTTGAGTTAGCAGGAGAGTGAGTCTTGTATATACGTATATAAAAAAATGGAACCCTGTAGTCAGTGCTGTGAGTAAAAGCAAGACGAGAAAGCAGAGAATAAAAACCATCTTTTTGGAAGCAATCATCTGCGTGATACTTCCATAATATGGAGAACAGAGCTGAGATTGCTACATAATCAATATAATAAAGCCTATAAAATCACATCTTAGCATTCCAATTAATTTCAAAATAATTACAGTAAAATCCTGTTATAGTGGACTCGCTTATAACGGAATATCGTCTATAACGGATGAAGTCCCCTGGTCCCGGCCGTGCGCCTTTAAGAACATGCAGGAAAAGCATCGGATATAGGGGACTAGCATATAATGGAATTTCGCTTATAATGGACAAACAATATGGTCCCCAGGGCCGCTTTTAGCTGTAGTTTTGTTCGGCTATAACAGACATGCAGTTCCCACCTATAAGGCGTGTGGCGTGTCGGTGATATCCAGCGTAGATACATAGTCGGGATTATTAATAGTCACGCATCTGGTCAGGTAAAATTGGATTACTACATGTACAATATAATGATCTATACCACAAGTGTGTCTGCTGGGGCGTGGCATGAGTAAATGGTGTCCAGTAGTTGTGTTCTGGGCATACAGCAACTCTGGATATAACGGACTGTTTTGCCAGGTCCCTTGAAGTCCGTTATAATGGTATTTTACTGTAAAATAAAAGCATATGCATATTACAAAGGTGACACCCCAGCCAGAGCTGTGGTCCTCCCCAACCGGCCTCCCCAAGTCCTCAGTGTCTAAGGTGGAGTTAAAATAGAGGGGAAGAGAGCTGCGCAGTCCAGCTGTGGGCTGCCGAAGCAGCCGACCCAGGACCTGCATAGCTCCCCTCGCCCTCCAAGGCCCTATGTGAAAGAGTGGTGTGATATGGATGTATGTCTAAAGTGCAGTTAAAATAATGAGGGGGGTGGTGAGTGGCTAATCATCACCCCTTCCCTGTGTATGGTGCGGTGTGATGTCTTTGGTGTGGCGTCTAAAGTGTAGTTAAAAGAGTTGGGGGGTGAATAGCTGATCACCCCCCAGTACCTATATGTAGTGTGGTGTGGGCTGGGGGGGCCGTGGGGGAATAGGTGACAGCGCTGCAGGGAAGCGGGCATCAGGCGCGACATGCCCGGATGCACAGCACCAACACCCACAGGGGCGTCTCCGCCCCCCGCTGCAGCACCCCTGCCCCAACCCAATTGGGGTATCCGGAGTCTCATCTGCATAGGCATCGCCGATGTGCCACTCTCACACAGACACCCACATTCACCAGACAGACTGACCTGGCACCTGTACCTTCTGTGCCCTGCCCCGGTGCCCACCCCCCAGAGGCCAGCATGCCCAGGGGCTCCTAGAGTGACATCCTAGCCAGTCCCACATGGGAAGGGGTGCCCAGGAGGACACAGGCCCCCCCGACACGCACGAGGCCCCCACCCCAGCAGCGGGCCGCCCGGAACCCCGAACCACACCCTGCACCCGCGAGGGCCTAGCCACCCGGCCAGGGCCGGCGCCACCCGCCCAGGCCCTCCCTGCGCCCACCAGGTAGACACCTCCAGCCCCCCCAACCCGGGGCCGACCCCCAACCCGGGGCCGACCCACAACCCCCAGCTTAGGAACCACAGGCCCCTAGCCCCATGGAGCCACCGACGCCCACGCCCCCCGGAGCCACCCCACCAACCAAGGGACATAAGGAATGACAAAGTCATGACCCCGCACACTAGAGTGACCACCTGTCCCGCTTTACGTTGCACTGTACAGCAATTTCACCCTATTTCACGCCTCACGCAAATTGAGTATTTTGTCCCGCTTTTTCATTATCCTACCTAACTGAAAATAAACACGGAGACACATCCGTGGATCAGGCTTATTCGCAGCACTGCCCATGAGTACTGATCTCTAGAATACCTGAACAGAGCGTAAGCCTCATAACAACGCTTAAGGGTCGTGTTTACAGATCAGTGCCCCTGCGCAGTAGGCTACTGCGCGAGTTGAATTCGCACGGGGCTAATCTCAAATGTGAGAGCGAACTGTTCGGTCAGGATAGGCAGCCATGGCCAGTGTGGCCACGAAAAAGAGAAGATGTAGTTTCAGCAGCGAATGGGCAGCAACATACTCTTGGTTAAGACCAATAGATAGCGAAACAGAAAGAGCTTTTTGCACTTTGTGTAAAAGCAGTTTCTCTGTGGGGCATGGTGGAATCTATGATGTGAAGCGACATGGTTCATGTGAGTCTCACCGAAATAGAATGCGACAACAAGAGACATGCAAATCAGTGCAATCTTTTTTTGTTAAACCAAATGACTCCCAGCTTGACAAAGTTTCTGCAGCAGAGGTTACGAGCATTTATCATGCCGTACAACACACACATTCATATCGCTCAACCGACTGCAGTAACAAATTAGCCCCAGTCATATTTCCAGACTCCGAGATAGCAAAAAAAATGTCGTGTGGCCGCACCAAAGCAGCATCCATCGTAGCCAATGTTCTTGCTCCGGTCTCAGTGGAAAAATGTGTACAAGAACTGACATCACCTCTGCTCGTGGGTGGAACGCAAACACCGTTTTTTTCAGTGGCATCAGATGCTTCCAACCACGGCAGCACCAAGCTTTTCCCACTGGCAGTGAGATACTGCACCCCCGAGTTTGGGTTAATGAACAGGGTTCTTGATTTTTACGAGGATAGCGCAGAGACGTCAGAATCAATTCACCACCAGATAACAAGTAAACTTAAAGAAAATGGTCTACGACTGGAGATGATCTCTGCTTACACTGCTGATAACACTAGTGTGAATTATGGAAAGTACAAATCTGTTTATCAAAAGCTGAAGGCAGATAATGCAGGCATTATTAAGGCTAACTGCATGGCTCATATTGTGCATAACAGTGCAAAATATGCTGCAGACAGACTGGACATTGACATTGAATGTACAATTAACAAGATTTACAGTCACTTATCATCTGCAAAGCACACAGAAGAACTGAAATCATTGTTTGAATTTGTTGATCAAGACTATCATGCTTTACTGAGGCATGTGCCTACAAGATGGCTGAGTATATGACCTGCTGTCTCAAGGTTTCATGCCAGCTGGCCTGCAGTTAAGGCCTACTTTCTGTCACTAGGAGAGGAACATTGTCCAAAGGTGCTATGGAAGCTTTTTGAAAAGGATCAGCACAGTGATGGGCACCCTCTTGAGTTACAGGTCTATCTGTCCTTTCTTCACAATGCACTGAAGATATTCCATGATATAATTCTGCTGTTGGAGGGAGACAATGTAACTGTGTGTGAGTTATATGACATTCTCTCCACTCTTCAGAGAAAGCTCCAGCAGAGACAGGCAGACTCCTTTTTTGGAGTTGAGACCAGTGCTCTTCTCCAGCAGTTTCAACACTGTAAAGCAACAGCAATCAAGCAGGACTTGTCTAATTTCTACAGTACTTCACTGAACTATCTTGAAAAACGTTATGACTTCTCAGACAGCAACTTTCACAAGCATGTGGCAGTGTTAGGGCTCAAGAGTGAATTCACATTCTCCAACCTCTGTGATGTGGTGGAGATCCTCCAGATGAGGGATAAACTAAACATCGATGAACTTTATGAAGAGTACTGTGTGACTTTGCCACACCAGCAGGAGGTTGTAAAGAGAGCAGTTCCTGTTGTGGAGAAGTGGTCAGCATTGCTTCAAGGCACAAACACACCAAATTTGACTGTACTTGGATCCTTTCTCTTCAGCATACCTTTGACGAATGCACATGTGGAAAGAGTGTTTTCCCTGATGACTGCAGCATGGACTGACCAGCGAAACCGGTGCTCTGTGGACCTTATCAAGAGTGAGATTCAAGTCAAGAACAACTTTGGATATAGCAGCGTGGATTTCTACAGCTACTCATTGCAAGAGGAAACCCTACTGGAAGCAGTGCGGTCAGACAAAAAGTATAAATTCAAGAAGAAGAATTAAGGTAAGATGAATAGCCTATTCTTTGTGTAAAATTTAGAATAGCCTATATAGCCTAGTATATTTGTGATCATATTACTACACCAGTTTTTAATATTTGGTTGGTGCTACTCCAGTGTTTCAGAAAAGTGCTATCCATGGTTCTGGGAAATGCTGGTGGCCTGCTACCATCTGGATATTGACACATAGGCAAAATATGTGTGTGTTTTTTTCGTTCCAAATGGCTGTTGTAATCAGAACCTTTTTTTGCACTGAATTTTTGCAAGGCCTTAATAATAGCCTATGTTGAGCTGAAATTGTTAAAACTTTGTATTGGCTAGGCCTTCATATTTTGCACTGAAATATGCCTATGCATACTGTAATATTTTGTTGAACTTATACTGTACAGGCCAGGCCTGATATTTTTGTGCCTTTTCTATTTTTATTTTAATGTGATCAAAAGTAAGAACATACTTTTAGTTGTATAATGCCTGGTCCTCTGGACAGTTGTCTAATTTGGTCTTTTCTAATAAAGATAAGAGGTTGTAAAACTGTTCTGACTTGTATAGGCTTATGCCTTTAACTGTAGCCTACTTTGGGCTACTTCTGGGTCAGGAAGTGTCTTAATCTTTTGACTGATGGTGTGGAAGGGCAATAATTAATGTTTCTTAGTTAAATATAGACATTATATCTTAAGCTTTAAGATTTTACGCCTGTCCCACACAGTGTCCCACTTAAACTTGGTCTGGAGGTGGTCACCCAACCGCACACCCACTAAGTGATGGAGTCGATTATTGGGGACCAAAGAGAGTTGAAATTGGCCAATTGATTCTTGGAGAAAGCAGACATTTGCTCCATACTAATATGGTCCAAGAAGAGACCCTTGTATTGATTAATACTCAAATTGTTTTTTGATTTAACAATTTATAAGAATAGTTTTCTTGGCGAAGTACAAGGCGGTGAGAACCATTTGTGTTGAACTACCCTCCAGATCCATATTACTTACATCGCCTAGCAAGCATAATCTCGGGGCGGGGGGGCGGAATATTATACCCTAAATATGTAGATAAGTCTTCGCATACCCTCTGCCAAACTGTGTGAACAGCTGTGCATTCCCACATGGCGTGCATATAGTCATCTGGTGCATTACCTGTGCAGTGAGGGCAGGTGTCGGATTCTATGAGGCCCATCTTGAACATCCTTTGTCCTGTGTAATGTGTTTTATGGAGAGTCTTGTATGAGTTGTAGATTGGGTTTTTTGGTCATTCTAAAAGTATTTAAACATATTTCTGTCCAGATGTTCTGGTCTATATTAATAGATAAATCAGTTTCCCATTTTGAGGCTGGAAGAGATATTGAGTTGTTTAAATCTGACAGTGATCTGTATATTTTGGACAGTGTTTTAGGTGTATGTATTCTCAGTAGTTCAATTACCTTTGTAGGTAATTGTAGATTTAATTCATTATGTCCATATTTAACCTGGATTATGGATTTAAGTTGTTGATACTCTAGAAACTTGCTTCTCTGAATACTGTACTGTGAAACAAGTTCTTGAAATGGAATAAATATTCCACTTTGGATAATATGCTCTAGATGCCGTATGCCTTTATCCCTTGTTACGTACCGTAAGTTTTGGGTTTGTGCCGAGTAGGTTCGTCGGACGCCTTGCCCACTCGCCATTCATCTGCCGCCTCTTCGGCTCCGCCCGGACCTGGCCACGCCTCCCAGCTGCACCGACTTCCGGTTCCGGGAGCTGAAAAGCCGAACAGCAGGACACCTCAGGAGCTCTGCTCGTTTTGGTTTTCTGTGATTGGTTTGCTTGTTGGATTTTGATTATATGTGTATGACTGGTTTTGGTTTCTGGACTACGACTTTCGCTTCTTCCCTCCCTGGTACTGTTGCTTTGATTTGTTTGATTTTCTGGTTTGTGAACTCTCGCCCGGCTCCCGACTATTCTCTTTTGCTTGCCCCTTGGATACCGTGGTTTCTCTATCTCCGTGTATTTGCCGCATGTTTGTCTTGTTGTGGGTGCGTAAGGAGTGACTGCCCTTTTGGTTTGTGTTTTGCGAATGTGGTTTTGTTTGTTGGTTTTTTCACTTAGGGAAAAGCGTAGTTTGGGTCGCCTTCGTTAGCTGTTTTGGTTGTTGTTTTGGCCTGGGTCACTCCTGAAGTTTGTTGCACCTTGTGTTTGTAACTGTGTCTGTGAATAAATATAAAAAAATACAAAAAAAGATCCCTGTGTTTCCTGTGTTCCCCTTTCCCATTCCCTGCTTGTCCCGTCTTCCCCTCTCCCTCTCCTCTACCTTTCTGGCGATCCCCAACCCTAGACTGGGGATCGTAACAGAAATTGGGGGCTCGTCCTTTATTTTCTTCCTTCTGGTGTTTGTCTGGCGGATTCTTTTTGTGGGGGGGCGGTGTTGTGGTTGTGTTAGGAGTACTGTGATTTTGTTAGTGAGGATGGCCCAGTTCCATCTTTAGCTTTCACCCTCCACCCCACGCTCAAGCAATTCGATAGGTGCAAGGACAATTTGCTGGCCATAGCGGATTTTTTTCACGTGTCTGTCCCCGTTGAGGCTACCAGACGGGTGATTAAACAGGTCCTACAGGACGTGCTGGTGCAGCAGGGCATCCTACCTGAGTTGGGCGGCTCGCCGGGTGTTGCATCCACTCCCCTGCGGTTGCCGACTGCAGCGGAGGCCAGCGGCGACGACCTGGGGCTGGGGAGCCGCATGGATCCCGGCGATCCTCGCTCAGCTAGGGAGGAACTGCTGCTTACTATTAAGCTGAGGGAGCTGGAGCTGGAGATAAAATGGCAAGAGTATCAGGCACAACTTCTCCATGTCCGGGCTGTGGAGATGGAGGCGGAGAAAGAGGTGGCATTACATAGGATGAGCATGGCTGACCAAAAGCCTGTGCCCCTTCCGCGGGAGGTTTGCTCACCAAGTACAACCCCTCAGGCAGCCCTACCCGCCCGTGATTCAGTTGGTGCCCAAGATGCTCCTCGCCCTCGCCTATGTTCTCCTTTGGGTTCGCCAGCTTCCCAACGCACTGAAAATGGGCATTCTGGATTTGATGTCAGCCGCCATGTTGGGCTTGTTCCCATTTTTCGTGAGAATGAGGTAGATGCCTATTTATCTATCTTCGAGCGGATCGCTACAACGTTGAACTGGCCCAAACATTTCAATGTAAGCTAGTGGGGAAAGCGCAGGAGATCTGTTCGGCTCTTGCGTTAGAGCAGAGCTTAGATTATGATGTCGTGAAAGCCACTATATTAAAGGCATATGAGCTAGTACCAGAGGCTTCCCGACAAAACTTCAGGAAACTGAGTAAATCCGCCAGCCAAACCCATGTTGAGTTTGCTCGTGAGAAGGCTCTCCTGTTCGATAAATGGTGTGCTGCAAGTGGTGTGTCTGACTTTGGCCAGCTTAAGGAGTTGTTGTTATTGGAGGAGTTTAAAACTTGTATCCCCGACCGGGTCGTGGTGTATTTAAATGAACAAAAAGTTGTTTCTTTGTCTGAGGCTGCCCCCCTTGTGGATGAGTTTATTTTAACCCACAAGACTGTTTGCCCCAACTCCTCTGCCTCATAGACTTGGTCTCCGTCCTGTGACACCTCCTTCGTCCTCCGCTGCATCTCCACCTCCTGTGGAGAAAAGGAAATGTTTCTATTGTCACGAGGTGGGTCATATCATCTCTGTTTGTCCTGCGCTAAAGCATAAGGACGCTCGTGTTGCCAAAAAGGTGCAAATTGCTGCTTGTGTTGACCAGGCTACCCCACCAACCCTGTCTGTTGAACCTACCTTTCAGCCCTTCGTGTTCCCTGGATCGGTTTCGCTCGGTGAAGGTCAGGAACGACATCCTGTGACTATCCTACGGGATACGGGTGCGGCGCAATCCTTCTTAGTGGAGGGCAGCGTTCCCTTAGATGAGACTACGTATTGTGGTGCTGATGTGTTAGTGCAAGGCATCGCCCTATGTGTGACCGCTGTTCCCCTACACACCGTGTACTTAAGGACCCCTGACTTTTCGGGATACGTGCGTGTTGCGGTGCAGAAACAGTTGCCTGTGTCCGACGTCACGTTTGTTCTAGGGAATGACATTGCGGGAGAGAAGCTTGTTCCCCTTCCTGAAGTCATCCCAGACCCCGTGGTATGTCAGAATGATGTTGCAGTGGAACTCTCAACTGTGTTTCCTGCTTGTGTGCTTATCCGCGCCCAGCTGTGCCGGCTCGCGGACATCGACTTAGCCGATACATTTATGTCTGACCCCGCTCTGCCAACCCCCTCGACAAATAATGATCCTGATTTCCCGGTCCCTGTGAAACTTGCTGTGTCCCCTGAGGTTCCCTCCACCACCGACGCTTTGATTGTGGCACAGGCGGATGATCCCTCCTTGGAGGCTTGTCGTGCTTCCGCTGTGGACAAAGGCGAGTTAAAGGACCACCTCATCGCATATTATTTTAGCAACCGAGTGTTGATGCGGAAGTGGACCCTTCCAGACTCACCTTTCGACTGGGCTACAATATTTCAGGTGGTAGTCCCCGGGTGATATCGGGACTATGTGTTATCCCTCACTCACGATCACCCGTGTTCAGGTCATCTCGGGATTAGGAAAACGTTAACCCGACTCCTGGCATACTTTTTTGGCCTGGAGTTAACGCTGATGTAAAAAGGTACTGTAGGTCTTGTCATGCTTGCCAGGTGGTGGGTAAGCCGAACCAGACCATCGCTCCAGCTCCCCTACGTCTGATCCCTGCAATAGGAGAACCTTTCGAGCATGTTCTCATCGATTGTGTGGGCCCCTTACCGAAAACCCGTTCAGGAAATTGTTACCTGTTTACCCTTATGTGTACCGCTACTCGGTTTCCGGAAGCCATCCCTATTTGTAGTCTCCGGACCCCTGTTATAGTCAAACATTTGATTAAGTTTTTCACTACTTTCGGGCTTCCTAAACAGGTACAATCAGATCAGGGTACAAATTTCACGTCCAAGCTGTTTGCTCAGGTTGTTCGCGAATTGGGGGTGCGTCATACAGTTTCCAGCACCTATCACCCTGAGAGCCAAGGGGCGTTGGAGCGCTTTCACCAATCACTTAAAAATATGCTGCGTACCTTTTGTTTGGACACAGGGAAGGAGTGGGATGATGGGGTGCCCCTTCTCCTTTTCGCTATACGTGATACCGTACAGGAATCCACCGGATTCAGTCCTGCGGAGCTGGTGTTCGGTCACGCTGGTCGTGGTCCCCTGAAAATCTTACAGGAGCAGTGGTTATCCCCAGGTGCGTCATCCCCATTGAAAAACGTGTCCAAATTTGTTACCTCCCTCCGTGACAGAATGTCTGCTGTTAGGGAACTAGCTCGCCGGTCTCTTGGAGCCGCGCAGAAAAAGATGAAAGGAAGGTTCGACAAGTCCGCAAGGACCCGGTGCTTTCAACCAGGGGATTGTGTCTTAGTCCTTCTGCTGCTGCCTGGGTCCTCCCTGCGCGCCCGTTTCTCGGGTCCGTATGTGATACGGGAGAAACTCAGCCCCACTAATTACGTGTTAGAGACTCCTAACCGCAGGAGGAAAACTCGTATGTGTCATGTAAACATGTTAAAACCTTACCTTGATCGCTCGGTCTCCACCCCCTCGCCTGTCTCTGCTCCGGTTTCCACTCCTGTAGGCGTCGTGTCCCTTAGCCAGTACTCCCCAGAGAGTGACGATTTACACCTCGGTAAAAACTGTCTTCCCTGTGCTCGCCTCCCCAATTCTAAGGCTCTGCAAAACCTTACGTCTCGGCTCAGCCACTTACCTAGGTCTGCCCCGGCTGATGTTGCGTCGGTAGTAGGACGTTTCCGGTCCCTATTCGCCGATGTCCCCTCGCGTACCCCTGTTATTGAGCATGATATCAATGTCGGAGATCATGTCCCTATTAACTCTTTCACTGTCGCCGCCTAGTGGTTCGGACGCATACGTCCAAATTTTCAATAACAAAAAAAAATGACGTTCAATAAAAGAAACAAATGTATCAAATCAACCAAAAACGGCTTGTTACACTACAAAAAACCTTTCAGATAATATCTGTAGAAAGTTGCGCAATTTTTGTGCCATGGTTTTTTTGTAACAAGTAAAAATAAAATGACCATGGTAGCCATCTTTAAACGGGTCGAGTGTCAGGAAGTAAAATATAAGTGTTAATAAAATGAAAACTAAGCACTTCAAACTATTTCTTTCATGGCCAATAATTCATAAACCGTCACAGTATTAAGACAAAACACGCATTTTTCCATAAATATGACTGTAATGCTCTCAAATAGCTTGCTCACTCATTGCGGAAACATGTCAGTCGGCATTCTGTACATTCGTGCAATGTTTTTTATCTTCGGAGTTTTAGAAGAAAACCAATGAATAAAATGACAAAGTTACCCTCGTTTGAAAGCTTGATCTCTTATGTACATAAATCAATCACTGTAATCCTTCATTGTCAAGTATTTTTTCAGATATATGCTCTGCTTCCCTGCTAGCACATTATTTTTTACGCACTGAACCTTTGCCCATGGTTATGTTTCACCATAATAAACTTTTTACATGAACATCAAATTACAGTGTCATTTGCTTCATCCAATAGAGGTGTGTCTAAGGTTTGCAAAATGGTATGGGATGTGCTGATTGGGCATTGTTTTTCACGCAGGGGACATGAATGCGCAACTTATTCTCTGCAGGTGCAGTATTTGTGGGAGTGTCTCGAGTACGCATTGCACACGTAGTCTCCGTGAGTTTACCCAGTTATTTTCGGACAACAACTTTTTTGACTGAATAAAAATGGCTCGGATGACTTTCACTGTTGAGAAAGCACAGAAGATGATTTTGAAGAGTGGTTCGGGGGAAGAAAGTGTCACTTTTATCCATTGATTCGATGGAGGAGGATGCTTTTTTGCGCGGAGAGGATGCAACGCTCGACATAAGTACATTTATTTACAGTTTACATTTTACTCTTTTATTCTATAGATTTTTATAATTCCATGATTCAGCAAATTACAATTAACATTTGCTTTGGTAACACTTGTATTGTGGTACATTGGGAAAAGTTCCGCATCGCCTTTGTCAAGCTTTGAAGTGTGCAAAGTAATGCAGCGCTTTTGGCTTTCACTTGGGCAAAGTTACGCGGGGCTTTGTTTGGGCAAAGTTATGCGGGGCACTTGTCGGCCTTGTTTGAGCAAAGTTATGTACAGTACTTGTCGGCTTTGTTTGGGCAACATTATGTACGGTACTTGTCGGCTTTGTTTGGGCAAAGTTATGCGGGGCACTTGTCGGTTTTGTTTGGGCAAAGTCAGGGGCGGACTGGGACAAAAATTCAGCCCTGGCACTGTAGCCACACCAGCCCACATTACCACACTGACACAGCCCCACCCACGGACACGCACATTCACTACTTATATTGGTGTATAGATGGTGAAATAATATAAGCAGTACCATATGTAATAGATATTTAAACATGTAATGTATGTGACTGGAACAAAAATAACCCGTTTATAACAAATTTATACATACAGTAAAAACTAAATAAAAAACAATCTGTGAATCTTGTAGAGTCCGTGTGCTGTCTGTTTATGCCGTTTGTCTGCTATTACTTATGATAGGAGAAACCTGTGAATGTGTATCACACACACACACACACACACACACACACACCTTTACACACAAATGGACATGCAGCACTAGCAACACTTCAGCATACTTTTATTGACAAATAACTATATATGTCATTCTCTGCAGTGTTGTTCTTTATTGCCACTGTCTATATGTTCGCTTCTCCTTGTTTCTATGTTGACATTGTACACATTGTCTGTCTGATTCTACATCTTCTCATCCATTTTAACTCTGTAACTCTGCAATTTTAATACATTGTCTAACTATTGCATAGATATATTACACTAATGCCTGTAATAGAAGTCTATGTTCCACCCTACCTAAGGATTAATTACATACTGTAACCTATGCATGTATTTAATGTTTTACTTTAAAGACTAGCTATGTATTCAGAGTTCACTACAAATGCCTACAGTACTATGGCTATAGCTATAGGTTCTTTTGCATGTTAGACTATATTGCTAGTAGCATACAGCAGTCTGTATACCCTAAATCCCACGTTATCTACGGTGGCCCCTAGAGACAAAACACACACAAAAGAAAAAGCAGAAACAAAATGAAAATGCGCAGCAAATTAAAAAAACACACAAAAGAAAAAGCAGAAACAAAATGAAAATGCGCAGCAAATTAAAAAAACACACGCAAAAGAAAAAGCAGAAACAAAATGAAAATGCGCAGCAAGTTAAAAAAACACACGCAAAAGAAAAAGCAGAAACAAAATGAAAATGCGCTGCAAATGAAAAAACACACACAAAAGAAAAAGCAGAAACAAAATGAAAATGCGCAGCAAGTTAAAAAAACACACGCAAAAGAAAAAGCAGAAACAAAATGAAAATGCGCAGCAAGTTAAAAAAACACACGCAAAAGAAAAAGCAGAAACAAAATGAAAATGCGCAGCAAGTAGACAATCCCAAACCGGAAGTGCTCCACCACGCTAGGGGGCGCGGTGAGCTCATGTGGCACAGTCGCTACACAGTAGTGATGGGAAGTTCGACTGAATTAACTGATTTGATTCTTTCGAGCTGTCCGTTGTAATGAATCGATTCTAAAATCGATTCTGTGATTCACTTTTTTTTCCGTCTTTTTTGCACCTGACCGTATGAGTCAACGAATCATGGGATCGGATAATAAATCAAACGTCTCAAGGTTACGTTATTTGACTGAAAGATGGGGCTGGTGTTCAACAAAAATGTTCAGCTTGACTATTCACAATAAAAAAAACAATATATAAAAAGCAGAAAGGGTGTCGATGCTGAATAAACACGCGTGTATATATAGTTCTTATTTTCTTGACTTTAGCCAAATTCATGTGCATGAGTATCAAGGACTACATCACAGTTAACAACTGCAATATTACCAATACAATCACACACACATACAATGAGCATGAGTAAACTTGCATACGTTGTTGTGTAAACGTCAAAGTTAATAAATATCTTTGGCTTTTGATGAAAGACATATGGTTTTATTATGCAGAAATGCAATAATTTACTGTTGTGAACGCCGCAATGGCTCTTGGGATCGGTTCGCAAACCATCCGTTTGACTTGCCGACGGAGTGTCCGAGAGTCCGTTCGATGAACAAATCGAACTTACGGTTTTCGGACACTCGGTCGGTGACTAAAACGAATGGTTTGCGAACCGATCCCAAGAGCCCTCGCCGCCTCGCGGCATTTGCTGCGGAAATGCAGTTACGCTGTTGAAAGGAATAAAATTAACGCAGCTGTTCACAGGGCTGTCAACTTTGGTCAGCCGGTTGGCCAGAGATTTTCCATTTCAGACAAGTCCGCACACGCATTTACACCTTTGTGACAGTTTTATTCCCTTGTAAATGGTCTGTAGGGTTTGCAAACTACCCCAACGCTTTTGCTGCAGCTAATTTTAGGTTTATAATGTAATAATATAAATTTGCAGTAAGATTTCTTGCACGAGCGTGAGAATCCGAAAGCGTGAGTGTCACGCCAGATGCGTGAGAGTTGGCAGCCCTGTGTTCATTTATCACAACAGTAAATTATTGCATTTCTGCATAATAAAACCATATGTCTTTCATCAAAAACCAAATATATTTATTAACTTTGACGTTTACACAACAACGTATGCAAGTTTTCTCATGCTCATTGTATGTGTATGTGTGATTGTATTGGTAATATTTCAATTGTTGTTAACTGTGATGTAGTCCTTGATACTCATGCACATGAATTTGGCTAAAGTCAAGAAAATAAGAACTATATATACACGCGTGTTTATTCAGCATCGACACCCTTTCTGCTTTTTATATATTGTTTTTTTTTATTGTGAATAGTCAAGCTGAACATTTTTGTTGAACACCAGCCCCATCTTTCAGTCAAATAACGTAACCTTGATACACCGTTTGATTTATTATCCGATCCCATGATTCGTTGACTCATACGGTCAGGCGCAAAAAAGACGGAAAAAAAAGTGAATCACAGAATCGATTTTAGAATCGATTCATTACAACGGACAGCTCGAAAGAATCAAATCAGTTAATTCAGTCGAACTTCCCATCACTACTGTGTAGCGACTGTGCCACATGAGCTCACCGCGCCCCCTAGGGTGGTGGAGCACTTCCGGTTTGGGATTGTCTACTTGCTGCGCATTTTCATTTTGTTTCTGCTTTTTCTTTTGCGTGTGTTTTTTTAACTTGCTGCGCATTTTCATTTTGTTTCTGCTTTTTCTTTTGCGTGTGTTTTTTTAACTTGCTGCGCATTTTCATTTTGTTTCTGCTTTTTCTTTTGTGTGTGTTTTTTCATTTGCAGCGCATTTTCATTTTGTTTCTGCTTTTTCTTTTGCGTGTGTTTTTTTAACTTGCTGCGCATTTTCATTTTGTTTCTGCTTTTTCTTTTGTGTGTGTTTTTTCATTTGCAGCGCATTTTCATTTTGTTTCTGCTTTTTCTTTTGCGTGTGTTTTTTTAACTTGCTGCGCATTTTCATTTTGTTTCTGCTTTTTCTTTTGTGTGTTTTTTTAATTTGCTGCGCATTTTCATTTTGTTTCTGCTTTTTCTTTTGTGTGTGTTTTGTCTCTAGGGGCCACCGTAGTTATCTGCTGATAATGACATTTTAAAATGTACGGGAGTTCTACGCTAAGCTTACAACTGTTAAACACAGTGTAGGTTACTGTCAAAAACTGTCAGAAGTAGCGTGAATGGTGTGAAAATTACTTAGTATATTTTAGTATAATGACTTAGAAGTATATTTTCTGTTTTCTTCTTACCTCCTCTACCGCGCTACTGTCCTCCGATGCAGCAGCCGAATTTAAACCTTTGGAGAATATTTCAGTTAATTTTATGCATTTGGCAGCGTCTGATTTTAGAGCCTTTTTCTTGCTTTCTCTGAGCTTTTCGGCACCGCCTTTCCTTTTTTTACGGTCCATCTCTGACAATTAGCTTGTGTTGCACTTACTGTTTGACATTCTTGCCAGATTTTGATTACGTCCGCGTAACCTCGGATTGGGTCGGTCCATCTCGAAACCAGCCGGCTGTCGCCGATTGGGCCAAATGCTTAACATTTATTATTATTATTATTACTATTATTATCATCGTCATCATCATCATCATCATCAACATCATAATATTCACATCTTGCAAGAGATAAAAGCTGCCTGCATGTAAAAACAATACATATTAAAAAAAAATAAAATAAAAAAACTGACCGGCCCACATTTAAAAAATGGTCCGGCCCTTCTGGCATTTGCCAGAATTGCCAGATGGCCAATCCGCCCCTGGGCAAAGTTATGCGGGGCACTTGTCGGGCTTTGTTTGGGCACAGTTATGCGGGGCACTTGTCGGGCTTTGTTTGGGCACAGTTATGCAGGGTTAGGGTTAGAAACAAAATGTTTCTTATGACCCATAAGTGGTAATGCATTTAGAAAGAAGGACGCTATCCCAAAACACTTCTAGTTACACTGCGGCCATTTTGGATAGGTTTTGGATAGGTTTGGCACAAGTCGTGTGAATAAAATATAGATTTTCCTACAAATGTGTGGTGATGTTGTGTGACAAAATGTTACTTATGACCCATAAGTGGTAATGCATTTCGAAAGAAAGATGCTACCCCAAAAAACACTGCTAGTTACACTGTGGCCAGTTTGGATAGGTTTTGGATAGGTTTGGCACAAGTCGTGTGAATAAAATATAGATTTTCCTACAAATGTGTGGTGATGATGTGTGACAAATTGTTACTTATGACCTATAAGTGGTAATGCATTTAGAAAGAAAGTTGCTACCCCAAAAAACACTGCTAGTTACACTATTGCCATTTTGGATAGGTTTCAGATTAGTTTAGGTTAGGTTTTGGATAGGAAAGGCTCCCAGTTGCACCATTTGCTCTTTCCTCCGTAAAACCTGTTGGGCTGCATCAAATGATATGAAATTGGGCACACATGTAGAAAACAAGTTTGGGAACCAGATTTTTAAAATTGGACCTATTCCATCATGTAGTTTTTGAAATATTTACAAAAATCCAAGACACAAAGACAGATTTTGTATTTTTCCAGCTGTTTTTGTTATATTCGTATGTCCATAAATTATACACAGGTTATTCATTTCGTTATTGAACTTCCTACAATCAATTGTAAAGGGGTCAACTTTGAGTTTAGGTATCAGGCATGTGTCTGTGACTTTTATATCTGAAGTTATAAGGTAATTATTCCAAAGAGGGAAGAAATGCCCCCCCATGCAAGGGGCCCCTGGTTCACTCCATAGGGTTAAATAGTTTACTACTACTACCTGCTTCTTCAACTCCACCTCATGCACTTTTAAAATATAGTTTCATGTACAGACAAAAACTAAAAAAAAAGTTTGCCAAGCATATTTTTTTGTTTTCTACATTCCAGTGCCCGGGATGTGAAGAAGAGGTCCAGCCAATATATGAGGAGAGATAATGTGTGAATTTGTGCTAGATAAACTGATTTTCATAAGCCTTTTATAATGACTTGTAATATCTTTGCTTGTCATATTGTGAAGTAAACTGATACTTTGTTTTCTAGTAACTTGCATGTGTAGTGTTTTTTTTATAATTTTGTTTGTCTTTATCTGCTATTTATAATGACAGAATAGAATATTATCTTTTACACTGAATTCATGATCTTCCAGATTAATTTAGAGATTGCTAGTGGTCCATAATGAGAGCACGGAGGGACGGCACCCTTACAATCATATTGGATTGGATGAGTTCCCCATCCAAGGTGTCCTCTGCATTCAACCCATATGTGACATTGCCATGAGACATTGGCACTATTAGCATGAAAATCAATATGCAAATGTTATTTATCCAAAGCACCGAGGACTGAACAATGGAGATAAGGACTGGAATGTAATCTCGTTCAACTGAAAATTCATGAATGTAATCAAAATAACTTTACCATGATTTACGAATGTCTGTTTCTGAGCATAAACACATGTTGAGCACAGTGACCTACACATATAAAAAATGAACGTATTAGAAAACAAAGGCTCAAGTATTACTAGTCAGATACTCAGGTCACTTGCTCAAGCTGAGAAAATCGTTATGTATGATGAAGGTCCCTAGACTTGGAAAACCTGTGACAGTCTGTACATGTTTGAAATGAGGTCTGTTCAGACTCCTGCAACAGGCCACGTAGGTGATTTTTAAAGTAAATTAAAGTACAGGATTTGTGCTGCACAAAGAACCCAAATACATGTTTATACCACCACTGTTTTTCAGTCGAAGCACTTGACTTCAGCTAAAACTCAATAAGATGAATGAATTTATTTCTATGTGATATAAACTCACCTACTGCAAACAATCTTAATGGTTCATAATAACATGTATCCGTCCTCCATCAAAAAAATTACTTACGAATTACTGTCTGGGAACCATCAGCATGAGAATCAATATGCAAATGTTATTTATCCATAACATTGAGGACTGAACAATGGAGATAATGACTGGAATGTAATCTTGTTCAACTGAAAAATCATGAATGTAATCAAAATAACTTTTCCATGATTTACCTGTTAGCAAGTGTCAGTTTCTGAACATAAACACACGTTGACTATAATGACCTACACATCCAAGAATACAAATGTATAAAAAAAAGAAAGCCTCAAGTATTACAAGTCAGATACTCAGGCCACTTCCTCAAGATGAGATGATCATTATGCGTGATGAAGGCACTTAGACTTGGGACGCATGTGACAGTCTGTACATATGCTTGAAATGAGGTCTGTTTGGACTCCTACAACAGGCCACACGGGTGATTTTTAAAGTAAATTAAAGTACAGGATTTGTGCTGCACAAAGAACCCAAATACATGTCTATACCACCACTCTTTTTCAGCCGAAGTACTTGACTTCAGCTAAAACTGAAGATGAATGCATTTATTTACACTCACCTAAAGGATTATTTTGACCCCCTTTCGCCTTCAGAACTGCCTTAATTCTATGTGGCATTGATTCAACAAGGTGCTGAAAGCATTCTTTAGACATGTTGGCCCATATTGATAGGATAGCATCTTGCAGTTGATGGAGATTTGTGGGATGCACATCCAGGGCACGAAGCTCCCGTTCCACCACATCCCAAAGATGCTCCCAGAGATGGGTTGAGATCTGGTGACTGTGGGGGCCATTTTAGTACAGTGAACTCATTGTCATGTTCAAGAAACCAATTTGAAATGATTCGAGCTTTGTGACATGGTGCATTATCCTGCTGGAAGTAGCCATCAGAGGATGGGTACATGGTGGTCATAAAGGGATGGACATGGTCAGAAACAATGCTCAGGTAGGCCGTGGTATTTAAACGATGCCCAATTGGCACTAAGGGGTCTAAAGTGTGCCAAGAAAACATCCCCCACACCATTACACCACCACCACCAGCCTGCACAGTGGTAACAAGGCATGATGGATCCATGTTCTCATTCTGTTTACGCCAAATTCTGAATGTCTCAACAGAAATCGAGACTCATCAGACCAGGCAACATTTTTCCAGTCTTCAACTGTCCAATTTTGGTGAGCTCGTGCAAATTGTAGCCTCTTTCTCCTATTTGTAGTGGAGATGAGTGGTACCCGGTGGGGTCTTCTGCTGTTGTAGCCCATCCGCCTCAAGGTTGTGCGTGTTGTGGCTTCACAAATGCTTTGCTGCATACCTCGGTTGTAACGAGTGGTTATTTCAGTCAAAGTTGCTCTTCTATCAGCTTGAATCAGTCGGCCCATGCTCCTCTGACCTCTAGCATCAACAAGGCATTTTCGCCCACAGGACTGCCGCATACTGGATGTTTTTCCCTTTGCACACCATTCTTTGTAAACCCTAGAAATGGTTGTGCATGAAAATCCCAGTAACTGAGCAGATTGTGAAATGCTCAGACCGGCCCGTCTGGCACCAACAACCATGCCACGCTCATAATTGCTTAAATCACCTTTCTTTCCCATTCTGACATTCAGTTTGGAGTTCAGGAGATTGTCTTGACCAGGACCACACCATGCATTGAAGCAACTGCCATGTGATTGGTTGATTAGATAATTGCATTAATGAGAAATTGAACAGGTGTTCCTAATAATCCTTTAGGTGAGTGTATATGTGATATATACTCACCTACTGCAAACAATCTTAATGTTAATGGTTCATAATAACATGTATTTCTCCTCAATCCAAAAAATTACTTACAAATTACTCAGTCTGGTTTCCATCAGCATGAGAATCAATATGCAAATGTTATTTATCCATAACATTGAGGACTGAACAATGGAGATAATGACTGGAATGTAATCTCAAATAACTTTTCCATGATTTACCTGTTAGCAAATGTCGGGTTCTTTATTAAACAAAATGTTTACATTTTGACATTTTACAACTTTTTTCAACTTAAAACATTCAGTACAATACATTAGCATTTGAACAATTTCATTACAGTATTTCTGAATTGCTAAAACACATTTTTTGAATGTTTCTCTCACTTTCTCAAAACCTTAAACACAAATCACCAAACTTAAGCTACACTTGCTATATCAAACAATTGATTCAGAACTATGTTATCTTTACCCAAAACCAAACACTGTTTTCAGATAACACACACATCCAGCTAATGCATAAACACTACACAGCAGTCATTACACACTACACAGATAAATGCAAAACACTGCACTCAGGGCAGAGCAGGGGAAAAAATGTATTTATTATGAAGTATTTGCACAATCCTGCACACATATAAATGTAGTCAAACAAAAAATGCAGCAGATCGATAGCAAGCAATGTCTTGGAATCATTCTGCCTCAGCATCATGCCTCTGGGCATGGTCAGGCCACAGGACCTCATCAACGTCACAGGCAATCCTGTCCCTTGCTAAACAACGGGGAAAGAATCCTTTAGCATGCTGAATCCAACCTTGAATCGCTTCCACTCCAATGTCGTCACATGCTGCATCCATTGACTGAATGAGATTTTCCTGTGCATAAGGATTTCTGTCATAGACCTTCCACCTCCATGCAGAAAAAAAATCTTCAATGGGATTAAGGAAGGGCGAGTATGGTGGGAGGCACACATTTATAAAACGTGGGTTATTTTCAAACCACTCACAGATTCTAAGACCACGGTGAAAGTTCACATTGTCCCAGATTACCACATACATGGGATGCTCTGCCTGCTCATCACCTCTCTCTTCACGTCTCAGTAATGCTTCCTGTAGAGCATACAGAAACGTTATAAGATGGGCAGTGTTGTAAGGCCCTAAAGTCACATGGCGGTGAATAACCCCGTAGCTGCTGATGGCAGCACATATGGTCACGTTGCCACCACGCTGCCCTGGCAACTCTACAATGGCACGTTGACCAATAATGTTGCGGCCTCTCCTTCTCCTCTTGGTGAGATTGAAGCCAGCTTCATCCAAGAAGATGCAATCATGAGGCCTCTCCATGGAATCCAGTTGAAACAATCTCTATAGAAAAGAACAAAAATTTATTTTTGAAGTAACGTAAATTACATAGCATTCCAGGCTTCATGCCTCTATATACATGTGCTGCATTACATTCAACACAGTAAAGATGTACAGTAACTCAATAGTGCTGTCTAATCTCTGGACATGATTACTTTCTTGTACATATTGATATCGTAGCTCTTTTACCCTTTCAGAATTTCTCTCAAATGGTACTCTGTAGGCTTGTTTGAGACTTATCAGGTTGCGTTTCAGGACATGGTCAATTGTGGAGAGACTCACACTGTTGATTCCTTCAAAGTTCACGTCTTCCTCAACTCGCTGTTGTATTTCACGCAGACGAATGAGATTATTTTGAAGGACCATATTGACAATAATGGTCTCCTGCTGTTGTGAGAACATACCCCTCCTTCCACCGGCATGTGGCAGTCTTTCAATTCTAGCAAATAAAACCTCTTGTTAGAATTGTACAGACATGCCTAATGCATTGAAATGTCACCAAATATGTACAATACATAAAATACTATTATTTTTACAGTTTTTCTGAATTTCTAAAACACATTTCCTAAAATCTCATCTCTTTGTCTCAAAACACTAAACACAAATTCTAAAATTCAAGCTACACTCACAAAACCTTCAACTTGTCTTGCAAAACCAAACATTTGACCCAAAACTATTTTAACTTTACTCAAAATCAAGCACTACTGTCAAAAACCACACAAAACCAGCCAATGTGCAAACACAACTTAGCAACTATTACACACTACATAAATAAGTACAAAATACTGTGGGATAGTGGGAAAATAATATTTATTTATTCATTCATTCATCCTTGTACATTTAAACAAAAAAGCACACATATAAACAAAAAAGAACTGCAGCAAAAAAAGTTTTACATAAAAAAAAAAAAAAAAAAGATATATTTGTACCGCATATTCAGAAAAATTATTCTGCCTCAGCATCACGCCTCTGTGCTGGGTCAGGCCACAGGACTTCATCCACGTCACATGCTATGTTCTCCCTTGCAAGGCAACGGGGAAAGAAACCTTTAGCATGCCGAATCCAGCCCTGGCAAGATTCCACTCCAATGTCACCACATGCTCCATTCATTGCTTGAAGCAGATTTTCCTGTGTGTAAGGGTTTCGGTCATATACTTTCCATCTCCATGCCGAGAAAAACTCCTCAATAGGGTTTAAAAAAGGAGAGTATGGTGGAAGAAACACATTCATAAAATGCTGCTCATTGTGAAACCAATCGCGAATTCTTTGACCACGGTGAAAGCTCACATTGTCCCAAATGATAACATACATGGGATGCTCTGTCTGCTCGCGATCTCTCTGCTCAAGCAAAGCATCCCGTAGGCCATCCAGGAATGTTAGTAGAACTTCAGTGTTGTATGGCCCAACAGTAACATGACTGTGGAGAACCCCATAGCTGCTGATGGCAGCACAGATAGTTACATTTCCACCACGCTGGCCAGGCAGTTCAATAATGGCACGTTGACCTATGATGTTGCGACCTCTTCTCCTTTTTGCTAGATTGAATCCAGCTTCATCCACAAAGATGTATTCATGAGGCCTAACCATTGAGTCAAGCTGAAAGATTCTCTGTACACAGTGAAAACAAACTACATTTAGTTCTGTAAATGACACAGTATGATGTCTACATGTGCTGCTTCCCAGACAATACAGGATACATTCTAATACTGAGTTTACTGTAAAAGTTTACTTACTTGCACATATTGACATCGTTGCTCTTTCACTCTCTCACAGTTTCGCTCAAATGGTACCCGATAAACTTGCTTCATCCTTATCCTGTTGCGTTTCAGGACACGGTCAATTGTTGACAGACTCACACTAATTATTCCCTCAAAATGTATGTTGTCTTCTATAATCTGTTGCTGTATTTCACGCAGTCGAATTGCATTATTTTGACGGACCATATCCACAATAAGTGTCTCCTGGTGTTGTGAGAACATGCGTGTTCTTCCACCCTCATGTGGCCGTCTTTCAATTCTAAAAAAAAAAACATTTAGTTAGAAGTATACATATATACATACATATATATTTTATTCAGTAAATGTTTTCAAACACAGTACCATGGAGAAAATATTTTTCACTGTCCCCTTACTGAGACAAGTATACTTTTTACCTGTTTTCTTCTCTGAAGGTCCGGATTATAGTAGCCACTGAGAACCTGCTTAGGTTTGGTTGTACACGTTGCCCTGCCTCCCTCATAGTCATGCCATGCACCAGAACATGATCTATGACAGTTGCTCGAATGTCATTTGAAATTACAGATCTTCTTCTTGGTCTTCGCCCTTGCCCACCACCTCTTCCTCTTCCTCTTCTATTGTATTGCTCCATTGTTGGATCCACTCATGCCATTTGCATTTGACTGGGCTTATATACTGTTTACTAATTGGGTTCACTGATTGGACACATGTGTTTTCAATTTTGAGTGGTAGTGTGTAAATGATGAAAACAGTGTGTTAGTTGTGTTTAACTTCTGTAGCCTGTGTGCATCATTCTGGGTACAAGTGCACCACACTGCTAAATGTGTTTTGTGTTTGAGAATGTGTTTAGAGTTTTGGTAAATGGGAGATTCAGATTTGCAAATTGTGTCCTAACCAGATGAATAGTGTTTAAGATTTTGACAACTGTGGAATTGATTTGATGAAAGAGTTTTGGTAGTTGATAGTTTAGTTTTTACAATGGGATTTAGTGTTTTAGCAATTCAGAAAAACTGTATTACTACTATTAGTTTTACTGTAATACTGCTAGAAAAGGGCCAATTTTTAGAGATATGTTACAGTAATTTACTGAGACGTTCCACAACTGTACATACTGTACTGTAAGTTTGAGGGACCACAAATGATAGTACACTTACCTGTTCTCTTCTCTGAATGTCCTGACAATGGAGGCCACAGAGAACCTGCTTATATTTGGTTGAACACGTAGTCCTGCTTCCCTCATACTCATTCCATGAACCAGAACATGGTGTATGATTGTTGCTCTAATTTCATTGGAAATGATGGCTCTTCTTCTTCCTCCTCCTCTGTCTCCTCCTCCTCCTCTTCTGTCTCTTCCTCCTCCTCCTCCTCGTCGTCCACTTCCACTTCCTCCTTCTCTCCTGCCCTCCATTGTGAAAATCACACATGTCATTTGGATTTCACATGGCTTTATATCCTGACTATTGATTAGGTGCAACACATTACTGATTTGAAACAGGTGTGTTAAATTTTGAGTGCTTGTGTGTTACCGATGACAACAGTGTGTTGCTTGTGTTTCACTTTTGGGGCTGTGTTGTGCCATTCTGAGTTGAAGTGCACCACAATGCTACATGTGCCTTGTCAATGACAATGTGTTTACAGTTTTGCACAAAGACTGATTCCGATTTGCTAGTTGTGTCTAACCACATGAGAACTGTTTAAAGTCCTGCAAACTGTGTGATTCAATCAATAAAGTGGTTTGTACACTTGCAACTTTGGTTTTGCAAATGGATTTTAGTGTTTTAGCAATTCAGAAATACTGTAACGGAAAAGAAAACATGTGCTTGTGTGCATACCAAAATCAAAATGTTCTGGTTTTCATTAAAAATAAATAAATACAAAAAAATCTAGATCAACAACAGCTGATTAACTAAAAGTGATTTAGTCATTTTCATATGTTCAACAAAAATGTACATATTCAAATATGTAAAGCTATCAACCTCTCATTGAAAGGGGAAAAAAAGATAAATGAACACTGGTATATTTTTTAAAGGCAGCTCTGCTCACATGGCCCTGTACTCAGACTGAGGAAGGCTAAACAACCTCACAATAAAAGCATAAACAGAACTATTTCAAACGTGTGTGAGAGAGAGTATGAGTGAGTGAGTGAGAGAGATTGTGTGTGAGAGAGAGAGAGTGAATGAGAGAGAGAAAGAGAGAAATTGTGTGCGTGAGTATGTGAGATTGTGTGTGTGTGAGAGAGAGAGTGAGTGAGAATGAGAGAGAGAGAGAGAAATTGTGTGCGTGAGTATGTGAGATTGTGTGAGAGAGATTGTGTGTGTGTGAGAGAGAGAGTGAGTGAGAATGAGAGAGAGAAAGAGAGAAATTGTGTGCGTGAGTATGTGAGATTGTGTGTGTGAGAGAGAGAGAGTGAGAATGAGAGAGAGAAAGAGAGAAATTGTGTGCGTGAGTATGTGAGATTGTGTGAGAGAGATTGTGTGTGTGTGAGAGAGAGAGAGTGAGTGAGAATGAGAGACTTTTTGACTTTTAACCCCCCTTTATTTATACATCATTAATAACACAGGCACAATCACCAGTTCACATGTAGCACACCTGTTTGAACGGAAACAAAGTCTGCATTAACACACCACTTCTTCTTAAAAGCAGTCACATTATTTGTACTTTCATAAAACACAAACTCAGCTCTTATACGAGTTTCCACCAGAGCTTTGAACAGCCGAATCAGATCTGTATCCTGCCCCTCCGACTTCAGTCTGAAAGACTTCCACACAGCCAGCTTCGCCTGCCCCACAAAAAAATTAACCAAGACGCACTTAGAGCGGTGAGTCTTAGAGTATTTACAGCCGAAGACAAACATAATCACGTTAAAACACAGGTTGAAACCTCTCAGAACTCGACTCAGGAGCTGGAAGAGTGGGAGCAGTCTAGGACAATCAGAAAAAGCATGTACCACAGTATCAACGTTAGGACAGAAAGCACAAAAAGGAGTCACATCAGGGTTGAATTTTGACACGAAAGCATTAGTACCCAACACACAGTGCAGGATCCTCCACTGCAGGTCTCCCGAGCGCTTGGGTAAAGGAGCTTTATAAAAGAGTCTCCATGAAGGCCGTAGGCCCTCAGGAACAGAGAGGTGAAACCTCCACCTGGTATCAGGCCTACCTCTCAATTCATTAAAAACAAGGGATCTCAAACAGCTCTGGTACAACACCGTTTTACCGGTTTCCGAAAAAGCCACGCCCTGCAGCCCCCTAAATGAGAGGAGGTGCCCCTCAGCGCCTAAACTGGCAACAAATGAGGTGATCTGCAGTTCTGGGAAGGGGACACACACAGAATTACCGGACAGAGTATTGCTAATAAGCCCCATTAAAACCGGGGAAAAGGAAGATCTGAGCTTGCCAATTATACTCTGCACCGTTCTTTCAGATCGCATCCCAACCCGAGCCGTTAGCTCCACCTCTGAGCGCCACTGGCCCGTGCCCAGATCTATCAGATCCCTGACTGTCGTCACCCCTGCTCGAGCAAAGGCAGATACTGTGCTATTACAGAAATTGATCTGTCGTGAAAAATATACATGTAAAGGTAAAGGGCAGCCCAGACGGAGTCCAACCCTCACCGGAAACAAGTCTGACTTATTGCCGCCCATGCGGACCAGGCTCTGGCACCGGCCATACAGGGACCGAACAGCCCTTAAAAGGAAGCCCGGCACCCCATACTCCCAGAGCACCCCCCACAGGATTCCCAGAGGGACACGGTCGAATGCCTTCTCCAAGTCCACAAAACACATGTAGACTGGTTGGGCAAACTCCCATGAACCCTCCTGAGCTGGTCCACTGTTCCACGGCTGGGGCGAAAACCACACTGCTCCTCCTGAATCCGAGGTTCGACAATCCGGCGGACCCTCCTCTCCAGAACCCCCGAATAGACCTTACCAGGGAGGCTGAGGAGTATGATCCCCCTATAGTTAAAGAGGGGGACCACCACCCCGGTCTGCCAGTCCAGAGGCACTGCCCCCGATGTCCACGTGATGCGTGTCAACCAGGACAGCCCCACAGCATCCAGAGCCTTGAGGTACTCCAGGCGGATCTCATCCACCCCTGGGGCTCAACCACTGAGGAGCTTTTTAACCACCTCAGCGACCTCCGAGGACACAAGAGAAATATCTGATCTGATATATATATATATATATATATATATATATAACAATAGATCGAAATGAATCAATTCAGGGCTGGCACCTTTGGTCAGCTGGTTGGCGTGAGATTTTCAATTCAATTCAAAGTCTACACACGCATTTACATGTATGTAAGAGTTTTATTACCTTGTAAATAGTCTGTAGAGCTTGCAAAGTACCCCAATGCTTTGATGTAGCTAATTTTAGGTTTATAATGAAATAATATAGATTTGCTATAAGATTTATTGCCTGGGAATCAGAAATCGTGAGTGTCACCTAGGAACATGGCCCATTCGGACTCAATGTCCCCCGCCTCCCCCAGGACATGGGAGAAGTTCTGCCGGAGGTAGGAGTTGAAACTCCCCTTGATAGGGGATTCCGCCAGACGTTCCCAGCAGACCCTCACTATACGCTTGGGCCTGCCAGGCTTGGCCGGCTTCCTCCCCCACCAGCGGAGCCAACCCACCACCAGGTAGTGATCAGTTGACAGCTCCAGTATTAATTCAATACCAATACAATATTCTGTAACATCCACCCGAATGGACCAGTGTGATTTTTTTTCCAGTGTGCCAAACAACAACAACAACAAATTTATTTTTGTATAGCGCATTATCACAACATTACATTGTCCAAAAGCGCTTTACAGCATCCCCACCCAAAGCCCCCAGTGAGTAAGCCATAGGCGACAGTGGCAAGGAAAAACTCCCTAGAAGGAAGAAACCTTGGGAGGGACCAGACTCAAAGGGGGAGCCCATCCTCCAGGGGCCGGCAGGGAGAGTCAAATACAGTTAAATCTGAAACACAAACGGGGAGCAGGGGGGAGATGACAAGCCAGTGCCACCACTCCCTCCAATCGCCAGGCAGCCAGAAGGCAGGGAGCGGGTCAAACAAGGAAGATGACACAGACAGAACGGCGAGCTGGATGCACGGTCGTCATTGGTAGTGGCGACGTCACATGTTGCAGGGTGTGCTGGACATCTTGATAGATTGAGGGCTTCAGGCAGCACCCCCCAGGAGAAGGTGGTGGAAATAAATGCAATTAGTCAAAGTAAGGGAGACTATAGGCAGTGCTAAAAGTTAGATGAGTGCAATATGAAGTGCAATGCTCCGGCAGATATGGCTATGGCAGCATAAGTAGGAGGGAGAGGCAGGTGGGAATGCAGGCATGGGGAGTCCCTGAAATGTCAGCACTCCAATCCCACAAGCAATTGTGAAGCTAGAGTGACAGCACTGTCAATTCAGTTTATCCAAAGCCAATGGCACCGATCCCCACCCAGCTCTACACCTCACAATATAGGTTTAACTGGGAGTGAGAAGCTAGCTAGAGCTAGAACTAGTGTCCCTATAAGCTAAACTAAACAGGTGTGTTTTTAATCTAGACTTGAATATTGAAAGTGAGCCTGAAACCCGCACATCTGGTGGAAGACCGTTCCAAAGCTGAGGAGCTCTATAGGAGAAAGCTCTGCAGCAAACCTGCCACCAACCCCCAAATGTTGGTGTAAGTTGGAGGATCTCCTTACAGGACTGGATGTAGATCAACATCATACCCAGGATGAAGCAATTGCATGTTAAGGGCCTTGCTCAAGGGCCTAACAAAGTAGGATCACTGCCAGCATTAGCAGGATTCAAATCAGCAACCTTCTGATTGCTGGCACAGATCCCTAGCCTTAGAGCCACCACTCTGCCCACTTTGTAGGATATGATTAAATTATCATCAATCTTGTGATAACCCAGAGCAATCCTTTACAGAAAATTTCATTTGCTAAAATAAAAGAAAACATGCTGGACTAATATGATGATACTTTATTAAATTCTCTTTTTGCCTACCCCATCTTGCTCTCCCATGACAAAGACACATACATAGGGGAGAGCAAGCTTGACAGTGAAGGGCAACCACCTGTAGCGGCACCCATTAAGGTCAGGATTAAAGATCTTACTCAACAGGCCACAGACATGACTATTGTGCCAAGGCTGGGCTCAACACTGGTGACCTTCCTTTCACAGGCACAGAGGCTTAGCTCACTGTGCAGCTTTGTTCTTCTGCTGCTCACATTTTTACATCTTTTGTCTCTCTCTCTTAGACAAATAGAGCATACGGTGGTGATAAACCCTTTTATCCTGGTACACCTATTTCAAAAGAAGAAAGTGTATTGATGCTGATGTCCTGTCCATTATGGCGTAATTTAACTGGTGAATCACGTAGGCCTACTGGAAATGTGTAATATGATGTCTTCTGTGGAAAGAGGATCATTACATTTCTATTTTTTTCTGATGTACGACACAGCCGTGGTTGACACTATAAAGGCAAATTTGGATGAGTGGATTTATCTGTTCTTGCAAGCCAAAAGAACAGAGGGTAGCTCAGTTTTTTTTTTTACAGCCCTCTCCTCACCATCGTCAATATCTTTTTCAAAAAGTTCTTCCCCCAGCTCAAAAGATGTGAAAAAGTTATCTATAGTAATGATGTGACCCCATGGACATTCAGTAATTTTCAGTACAACTCCCTTGCCTTATTTTTTCTCTGTGGCTCCACCAGGGGGCTTGCTGGTGTAGACTTACAGCTTCCTGGCATAGCTAGGACCATGGCAGGTCACCCACACATTTAATCTGTACTTTCCAGGCTTATTGGGCAAATACTCCCAGAAAGGACAGGGACCTACAAGATGTGGAACTGGAACACTTCTTTCCCAATTGGCTTCACTATTTTCCAGTACAGAAGCCCATTTTTCAGCTGTAACCTCTCCCCTTCTTGCTGAAGGTGGGAGGTCTCTGGATGTGTGCTCTGAAGAGTGCAAGGCCACTTTCCTGCTTTGATTTCTTATTGCACCCTTCCACCTGCTTTACTTGAGCGTAATGCACCTAGCTGATCCACACCACAATTTGGGGGGTCTGGACATACACTCACCCTTTTGCAGAGGGTCTTTATGCCAGATGGCAGTATCCTGTCCTGGGTATGACATTAAACTGCATCCAGCCTGCAAGTGGTTCTCCAACTTGCAGGGAAATAAATTTTTCTGAGGGTTGGTGATGGGACTGGCACTCTAGCCACCGAAAAACATCTCACAACTGCTCGATATAAGTAAGCACGATACTCTTCAGCTCTCCACGGGAGTATCCCTGCTGCAGCCGCCCACAGGAAGGCTGCATGCACCATGAAGTGGATGGGGGAAAGTCTTCAGGAGCCTCATCCCTGGATGAGTCGAAACCGTTGGAGAGCTAATAGGGTCAGGCCTGTTGGGGATAGGGGCTGGTGTGGTGCTGAGGTGTCGCCTGCTGCATGGCGGCACTTGGGTCCCAGTTTGAGGTGACCCATACAAGTGGGCGCCTGGAATGTCTTATCTCTCTGGCAAGATGACCATCTTCCTCTGCTGTCGGGGGAACTTCGTAAAGTCTTCCTTTTGGTGGCAGCACTCTCTGACGTACACAGACCGGGGAGTGGTCAGATCTCTGGAGGTGGGTATACCTACTTTTGGTCTGGTCGGTCTGATGACTGCCATACTCAAGGAGTAGCGGTTGCCGTAGCAGATCGGCTCCTTCCGATAGTGTCTGATGCCACTCCTTTCAACGAGCATATTATGAGACTCAGGCTGAGGCACTCCTTGGTTCTCTTGTCTGTTGTCTCAGTGTACACTCCGACTGTGGTGAGTGATGTCTCGTTGAGGGAGACATTTTACTTGTAACTTCGCTTGGTGGTTGAAGGGTGGCCACGAGATGACACTCCTCTGGTCATGGGTGACTTCAATGCGACCACTGGCACTGACAGGGCTGGCTACAAGAATTGTGTTGGTCCCCATGGGTCTGGAGACCTTGGTGAAAGTGGCTCCATGTTCCTTGACTTCACGAAACGTTAGGGACTGCAAGTCGCTGGATATTGGTTCCAACGTCGCATCATTGGACCGGGTACTCCAATACTGGTGGTGCGCGAAGGAGATCGATCACATCCTCGTGGGCAGACACTGGAGGCTCCTGCAGAACTGCAGTGTCTACAGAAGTGCTCAGTTTGTGAATTCTGACCGCAGACTTGTTGCTACTCTGAAGATTCAGCTTAGATCCAGTAGGCTACCACCTACTAGGAGAACGAGGCTGGACTTAGCCAGACTCCAAGATCAAGCTGTTTCTGATGAGTTTGCATGCAAGTTGTTTGAAGAAACTACTTCCCTAAAATGTTAGGGAAGTGTTGGAATTAACCCTCAATGGGTCCTTGTCAGAAAGTTACGTTCCAGGTCCTTGGGGTTCAAGTTGCACCCCTATCCATTGGCATATATAATTCAATGGTACCAAGCTCAAATTCAATTAACTAAAGTTAAGATACATTTATTAGTTAACTGCATGATGCTTGCACAGCTTACGCAGTGAGATAGTGCAGTTAAAGGGGTTGCGGCAGTGGGGGGGCAGCAGAGGGGACTGGTCATATAATGCACATTCCGACTGTATCCTCTTGCAGAATGTGTCGAAGAGCTTCAGCTGTGGAATACCTAGCCATGGTGTTATATCTTTTCTAACAGTTGAAATGTAAACAAAACAAAATGGCTGACTTTTTTTAATATCCGAAAATGTTCTAGAATATAATAACATAAAAAATTATAGTAGCAATTATCACTAATTAACTGAATTTGTCGATCATATCAATGTCATAAATTAACCCTAAAAAGGGTTATGTAATAGCAACTGGACTTTGTTTTTCATAGAAGACGTTTTGCACTCCATCCAGAGTGCTTTCTCAATTCTGACTGACTGGCATAGCAGGTTGATGAACCCTGTGGAATCCTCAAGTTGTTAGCACTAGATGGCCACCTGTGGGTTGTTGTTGTTCCTCCTGGCTTTCATGTGTTTCACTGATACCACCTGAGGCCGAGCGTGAACGACTTTGGAAGCGTCTTGGCAAAGTTGAAAGAACTGCATTGTAGGTGGACCGGGAGGATGACTGGTTCAAATGAACGACCATCGTTGAACAGAGGAGGTGGCCTAAGACGTCTATCACCTACCTACAATGCAGTTCTTTCAACTTTGCCCAGACGCTTCCACAGTCGTTCACGCTCAGCCTCAGGTGGTATCAGTGAAACACATGAAAGCCAGGGGGAACAACAACAACCCACAGGTGACCATCTAGTGCTAACGACTTGAGGATTCTACAGGGTTCATCAACCTGCTATGCCAACCAGTCAGTCAGAATTGAGAAAGCACTCTGGATGGAGTGCAACACTTCTTCTATGAAAAACAAAGTCCAGTTGCTATTGCATAACCCTTTTTTAGGATAACCATGACCTGGATAACTGAGAATCTCCACAGATATCTGTCATAAATTAAGTTTTTTTTGGGGTGCATTTTGCACCCCCGAAGAAAGTATGCCAGCGATAATTGACGTCAACACTTTTTCTATCATTTTCTGCATGACCGTATGTAAAACTGGTGCACTTACAATGTCCTAGAGGATAACTGCTGTAATTTTAATAACAACATGGTAGTAGCAATAGAAATGGGCAGGGGGTGCAGAACGCACCCCAAGGAACCATTGAGGGTTAAGTTTAAGTTAGTTTCTCAGACTAAACATTGTTATTAAAACAAAGATATTTTTTCAGTTACTATATTTTTGAAATCATAGATCTTAGTTACAATTACATTGAACTTTGGATTATCCATCATATGAAACAAAATTCCAGAAAATATTCCACACATATAGCATACAGAAAAATTGGAATTTGCCACCAATGTTCCAGATTTGTGCCAAAACTGATTAATGCACCAAAACACACAAAAACAAGCAACTGTTCTTCTGTCTGTCATCTCACCATTCTCCATGAAAAATCAACTCCAAGAGTGATGATAGTAATGCCTCCATATCTGCACGGGATTTGTTCCAAAGCCCACCATCAACACCTATGATAAAATTTAATCACACGCAATAAGACACAAAATTTACTAATAATTAAAGCAAAACAATTATTAAAGAGGGGGTTACTCTTGTTCCAATAGAAGAACAGAAGAAGCATCGAGCATAGCAAAGGATATACAGCATGTACAAAATGTACAATGTTGTAACGCTGTCCAATTCACTGCTCAACTAAAGGGTGCTATTCCACTGCACCAGGTACTGTACTTTTGGTACTTCAAGAAAGTACCAAAATTACAGTACATCAAGGTGTTGGTTTTCCACTTGTGTAAAAACTAGTACTGGGGTCGAATGACATCACAACGCTTGGTGGGATATTTTGAACTGAATTTGTAGTAGGACTGGACGATGTGAAAAATTAATACCAACATCACATGTTATGCACAATTCTTACATCACTAATCAGCTAGATTAAGATCAGGCTTTTTCTTACCTTCAATTTGGTATGGATATTGTAGTGCAGGGTATTTAATTCTTCCTAATACTTTTTTACTCTGTCATAGGGATTTTAATGATTATTCCTGTACTACCCCGATCGTCCGCTCCTTCTGTGTGCCACGCCCCCCTCATTAACCTCGTGTGGGATCCCCGTGTGATCAGCTGTTTCTGGTTGTTGTCATTAGTCCACTGTATTTAGTCCGCGTTTCAGTTTGTTTCGCTAGTCTGGTCATTGTATTGTCACTCTGCATTTGTTGCCTGTTCCTCGCTACCCTTCCAATAAATCCCTCATTTCCCCAATCCTCTGTATCTCTGCTCCTGCTTCCCTGGTTTGATGTATGACAATTCTTTTTCAAGATTATGTAGTATCAGTTTAAAAATCTGTTTAAAGTTTACCTTCATTGCTTTGCATGAGCACTGCGATAATAATCATTTTCATCCTTGCTGCTTAAATCATTCTAGAGAGGTTTGTGAGAAATATAAAAAAAAAAATCATAAATATCGCAAAATTATATTGCCATATTTGAAAAATTTCCAATACTGTGCTGTCATAGTATATTTGTCATGACCTGCACATACGATCCTTCCGTGTGTCACGCCCCCCTCGTTACCTCATGTGAATTCCTAATTGTTCTCAGCTGTTCTGCGTTTCCATCCCTTAGTCCTGTGTATTTAAGTCCACGTCAGAGTTTGTATCCTCAGTTCCGTCATTGTATTGTTATGCGCGTTATCCCTGTATGCCTCTTCGTTCGCCCATTAAATCCCTTTTTGCCCCAGCCTTGATGTCCTTTGCCTGCTTCCCTGGTCTGAGCTCAGTGGATCATATTATTATATAAAATATTTTATTTCTTGTTATGCTATCCTGATCTTGTATCTGTTCTTCCGATTAGACTGCAATTAAAGCTTGAGTCACTATTATTACAAATTTTTAGAATTTTTTCTTATATCTGTTATATACGGTGGCCCTGAAGTGCAAATCACATCAACAAATTGCTAAACACAACAACAAAATTGAGAAACACAAAAACAAAACTGAGAAGCACAAAAACAAAATTGAGAAGCACAAAAACAAATTGAGAAACATAAAAACAAAATTGAGAAGCACAAAAACAAATTAAGAATCACAAAAACAAAATTCAGAAGCACAAAAACAAATTGAGAAACACAAAAACAAAATTGAGAAGCACAAAAACAAAACTGAGAAGCATAATAAAAGGTTTTGGTATTTATTGATGTATTAGCCTAGCGTTAGCTGTTTCCGTACCATAGCAGACCAGAGGGATGTTCCACGAAGCGAGCTCAGAAAATCGAGGCTCATTTGAAAATGCACGCAGCTGTCAAAATGACTGCTCAAGACCTTTCTAGTAGTGAAGGTTTGAGGGCAGTTCTAGTGTTAAACAAACCTCGCAGCTAGGGTGTCACGGACCAGACTTGTCCACAAGCATATTGCATAGTGAATGAGCTGAAAGACTGCAGGTAAGCCTCGTTCCTGGAACCGAATTTGGGGCAATCGAGCCGGGATTTTCAGAGTAGGGCTGGGCGATATGACTGAAAACTGTATCACGATATGAGTGTTTCATATCGGTCGATATCGATAATTATTGACATTTTTTATGACCCGTTTAAAATAAAGACCAGGAGAAAAATATATTACATTTAAACATTTTTATTTTAAACATGTCAACAACGATGGAAAATAAAGTGTTTTTAAAATATGTGCAGTGTTTTGTAAACATAAATAAAACTGATGTAGACTGAGATACAGTAACATTGTTTGAAATATAAAACCTGCAGAAATATGAAAAAGTAACTTCAAGTTATTCTTACTCTAATCATACTTGAAGTTGAACTATTCAAGTATATTTTCAGTCCAGGTTTTGTGCTAGGAAAAGACACACATGCAAACACTAACGAGGAAGACGCGATACGTAGGGAGCCGGAACCCGGAAGTGCGCCGTAAACACAGAGAGGAAAGAGAGAAGGGGAAAAAAAGACACGGCAGACTCGAAACGAAACACGGGATACGCGAAAAACCGGACAACATGACACATACAAACCGAAACTTAATATTCAGGAGACGGGGGGCGAGCGGCGTTAGGGAAGGGCGAGGCGACCGTCACAGTGATTCACAAAAAACTGGCAGAACTTCCATAAAGCAGTTGTTTTGCTGTGCTACGACCATTTATGACAGCTGCGTTTCCGGCACGGATCCAAACTAGCTTCGCAACCTCTGTTTTCTTCCGACGAAGAATAAAAAATATCGAACGTTTTATCGAACACATTTTTTATTGATATCGATCACGTGTCTATCGCGATACATATCGTAATCGTTTTATCGCCCAGCCCTATTTCAGAGTGAGCCTGGCTTTTGGGATTAGCTTGCTTCGTGGAACAGCCCTCTGAGCATTTCCACAACTGAAACGATAATAAATTAGTTCATTTATTATGTTTGGCTAACTTTAGGAACTAACACTATTATGTGTCTATACATTAAAACTTACTGGTGTAGAATTGTATTGGTCAATAGTATCAGTTGCATTGTCATTCCTTGGTAGAAATTTTCTAGTGAAATTATTCAGTGTTGTCCTTATTTGCGTGTTGTGTGGACAATGGAATGTCACGTGAATGAATGTCTTTAATGTGTGACATTGTAGTACATTTTTCCTTTGTTTCCCTTTAGCATCACAGACTACCTCAAACTGCCCGACTCCAACCTTCAGCACCTTCCTAGAATACAGAAAAAAGAAAAATGAAGAGAGGCAAAAGTTTTCTGAAGGGAGGAAGGGCTTAAAGAAAAAGGAAAAAAGAAAGGTTCAGGTAGTTTGGCTAGCTCAGTCTGAAAACAAGTTGAGGTAAATTTTCTAATGACATTCTTTTGTTATTCCTTAGGGGAGTTGTGTAAAAAATGTTCAGTGTAGTAAAGCTATCCAGAATAAGAATAATTGTTTACGAGTAATTGTACATTTAGGTTGTCAGGAAGATCCCTCTTTTGCAGTTAATAAATGATCTATCTAAAATGTAAATCAACAATGGATTAATGATTTTACTATCAATATTGCCAACTGTTTATATCTAAATCAACAGAATAAAAGTTCAAGTTTGAATAGATCCGCTTAGAGTCATATTAGTATCTACTTGGCCCATTGTTCATGTCTTTTTCCTTACAGATAAATGTCGGCTTGATGACCATTAAAAAGGGTGGTTTGAAGCCACACCGTGGAAAAACTATTTTCCTAACAACAGACCCTGACGCTACTGCCACAAGTCTGCTCAATCAAGCTGTTAAAAAAATGAAGGACTTTAACAAAGATCTAAAAGATGGACCTTTCCTTCTTCTATATCTGGATGGCACTGAGGTCATTACTGTCCCTGGAACACAAGACCATTTACACTTGAGGCTTATAAGGCTGAAGTTGGCAAGCCTTATCAAAGAATCACTGTTTTCATCTGCTTGAAGAGTGACTTTGAAGATTGTAAGCTGCTAATGTTTGTTTGGATTTTGACACACATTCCCTTAGTTTCAACAACTGCTAATTTTGAAATTGTGAAATGATAACATTACGCATAAAGCACCCAAGTCAATAGCATACCTACATTAAAATGGTGAATGGCCTGTATTTGATATAGCACCTTCTAGGGTTCTACAACCCCCCCAAGACACTTCACAACAAAACCAGTCATTCACCCACACACATTCACACACTGCTGGTGATTAGCTACAATGTGGACACAGCTGTCCTGGGACTCACTGACTGAAGCAAGGCTGCTGTACACAGATGCCACCTATCCCTCCCACTACCACCACCTGGCATGGAGGGTGAAGTGTCTTGCCCAAGGACACAACGATTGCGACAGACTGAGCAGGGCTCAAACCTGCAACCTTTCGATTACAGGGCGGGCTTTTAACTCCTCTGCCACCATTGCTCCCTAATTTAGCTTGTATATGTTATGTTTCTTCCTGGAAACATGAAATTCAGCCATTTTTGGATCTACTGAGTCATGAGTTTTCAATGCTCACTTTATGCCTTTCGTATTAATCTATTATTGATGATCAAATAAAGCTTCATACATTAGTATGAATTTAGTTAGCTTAGCTTGATTTGTTTTCATGTTTTGTTGTTGGAGAAAACTCAGACTTGTCTGACTCTGACCCAGAGATTGCTATTAAAAGGCCCTCTGAGTTTGATCTTGCTGATACACTGGTAAGTACAATTAAATTTTTTTTATAGATTTTTCTTGTTGTTTAGCCACCACCATCTGCCTCAGTTCAGTAAAACAGTTAATAGTTATATGTGAAATACATTTTGTGTGCGTGCTCGCGTGTGTGCGTGCGTGTGTTTGTTTGTTTATTTGTTTGTTTATTTCAGCCATGGGAACTTCAACATGAAAGCAGTCCTTTACACAAAGCGGCAGAATATGAGTAAGTGATATTTTAAGAGCATGTAATCTTTTACTGTTTTTTGCCTACACTTTGTATTAATGAGATATACACTTTTGTCATTCATACTGTATGTGGTTTTTGGAACATGGACTACATAATACTTGTATTGCTTGTTTGTTAATCAAGATGCTTAAATATTTTCAAAGTGTCGACTAATATTTTCACAGTACACAACAATAATGCTTTTCTTTGTTCTCTAAGGAAGGGTGCTGGGGATCTTGTGCTTGCTAATGAAGTACAACAGGTAAAAAACTATTTTATTAGTAAAACAGTGCAGCAGACAATCTCCACCGCCTTTACTTTGCAATTAGATAACGATTCACTGTTTGCTTATTACATTCATTGTTATTATACAATGCATTTCACATCCTCAATTTTCATACTATCAATAGATTATAACATCCACCCCTTAAAGGTACAATAAGTCATACATGAAATAATCACAAAGCAGTCTAATGTCTCAATCATGCTGGAAGGAAGGTTACATTGAAACTAACTGTGTATGACTCTTCTTTGTCATCTAGAATCTTCTGGCGCTGATCCGTAGCCATGAAACTCATGGAAGGGGAGGAGGGAGAGTCACTCGTTTGTTTATAAAGATAGTCTGCAGTACACAAATTTGACCACAGGATGTTCTTCTGATTTCATTCTTACTTATTGTACCTTTAGATAATCTATTGGGATAGGGAACCTAAGGTACATCCATCTACTTCCGGACCATGGGTCCCCTACTGCCAAAAAAATAGGAGTCTATGAGCCGATAAAAATTATTTTCTGATCCCGTTTGATGTGCGCCATGGATTTAAAATATGATGTCCGTGAAGTATATAAACACATTTTGATGCCAAAAAAGTGCTTAAGCGACAGGCGGCAAAGGTTATTTTAGGTTTTGTGTGAAAAGACGTGGCGAACTATAAATGTTCGTCTCACAAAATTGACATCATCGAACCAGACACAGAGAAGAGGAAAAGCTTAGTTTTGTTTAGCGAGCTTCGAATCCTTCTTCCAGGATGATGTGGAGAAAACCACTATAAATCTGGCCATGTGATAATTAGCAGCTACGCTGGGGGAGAAAAGCTTCTGAGGCGACGTCATATTTGCGACATCTGATTTGTAGTCATTTTAATGACGAATTTTTACAAGCTAACAAATCTCAAATTACATTACAGACATAGTCGAAACACAATTATTTATTATTTAAATTGAAGTACAACATATGTGTGATTCAGAGAGTAAGGCAAAGCAGACCAGAAAATAACTTTTATAGCTCCATTCACTTCCATTCATTTTTCTTTTGTTCAGGGACCCATGAGCAGACCAGAAGGGGAGGAGACTTAGGCTCCCTATATTAAAATAATTATCAATTGGTCAAATATGAATTTTCAGTCATACTCATTTCTGTATTTTCAGGTCATAGATTTGGAAGAAGAAAACGATACAGGCACTACTGAATGCCTCACTGTCGAGAGCTCCCGTTACAGGTGCATTGTGTCTTGAGTAATTATTCCAGAGGGTTGCACAAAATATATACACACAATTATTATAAATGTATGTAGTTTGACTCTTTTACATTAGATTCTTTAGAAAAAAAATAGTAGAATCGTTATATATATATATATATATAAAACTGGAACTGCATGTTTATGCATTTGTCTTTTTGCATCTACACTTTGTGTACATGTTTTCACTCTGCAGAAACTACACACAGCTGTTTGAACCGATTGTGATTGATGATGAAGATCCTACTCCTAACGAAGCCGAAAATGAGCCCCCAGAAGAACCTGTGTTAGTAATTTAAACATTTGAATCCAATTAACCGCCATCTTGTTCTGTACAAGACATCATGCAATCATGAGAGAAGTATATACACTTTTAAAAAATAAGTTTCCCTTTTTTTTAGAGACACCAATTTGCAGGCACATGAAATTATTGCAAATTTGGCACTGGAACTTGACCACAAGAAGGTCAGCAGGTTCAATATAACAAGGTCAGATGTATGGGATGGAGCTGTTCGAGGATTTCGACGCAGCACATACTCTGACAACTACGACATGTTCATCAAGTTTAATGATGATGCTGGCAGCTTTGAAGAAGGTTTGGATACAGGTGGCCCGAGGCGTGAATTCCTCACACTTCTTATGGGCAGTCTGAGAAATCGCCCCATCTTTGATGGACCTCCAGAGAGCTGTTATCTTGTATATAATTCAAGAGGTGGATGTTTTCTCCGTAATTATTACAATGGAAATTTTAATAAAAATTGGCTTATTTTTTTCATTAGCATATTTAATAGCAATTAACCATGATAATTATGTGCCCTGTATAACAGCTGCCAGGCAAGATGAGTATTTTTTAGCAGGAAAGATGATCGCTGTATCCATTGTGCATGGGGGACCAGCACCACATTGCCTCTCGAAGAACCTGGTGAACCACATCACAGGGAATCAGAGTTTCAGCGCCACTGTAGAAGATGTGCAAGATGAGGAGATCACAAAAGTTCTACATCAGGTAGAAAATTACCTAGGCTCAGGGAATGGGTTTACTTAGAAGACACTTGGGGCCAGTTTAAAAGATTTAATCAGGATAAAAGTTACCCGGGTTGGATCATATCTTGAAAGTAGGTTCAAAAGTAAAAGTTGATTCTGTAATCTGAAAGGACAGATTTCCACCTCCCAACAACACAAGTGAAATAACAAATTGATTATTTTTTTAATCCAATGTTTGAATGAATCGTAAAAGTAGTGAAAATTATATTTTTGTTTTTCTTACAGTAAACCTTTTTTTTTATAGGTCCTGAAAGCTGAATCAGAGGAGTCTTTGCAGAATCTTATTTTGCAAAACAGCGCAAACTTCCAAACTGCTGGATGCCTCAGAAACGTCAAGCCTTTTGAGAAACAAGCATTTGTGGAGGAGTACCTCAGATGGTACATCCTTGAAAGAAACCAAAGTGTCATTCAACGGTAAACTCATTACTCCTTTTAAATTCAGGATGGCCAGTTGCTCATAACAGCAGCCACTGACATTTTCAGACCTTCAGATGTATATGAAAAAACTGATTCAGTAGCATCCGTGTGATCTGATGAACAACAAGTTAATCCCTGAGCCACTGTCGCACGCTATTAACCTTTTGACACTAGAACTCTAATTTAGTATACATTTATTGTTCACAATGACCCATAATAATCAGTCATGCAACATGATTAATTTTTCAGTTATTTATAAAAAGAGGTGATCCCTTGTTTGACACACTTGTTTATTCCAGTGTGAAAGCACTATTTTTTTTTAAATGCTGAAATCCCAATGAGCTCTTCTTTTTTTGCTGTCACAGTTAATTTCTGAGCACTATGAATTGTTTTTGTGTATGAGTGATTCTATGCATTTGAAATCTGTCCAAATTTATAATGAAAGATCTAGTAGGTAAAGACATTTAAACACAATTTAGAAGACTGCAATAGTTATAGCTATAAACCAATTATTAGTTATTTGTCTATCCTTTGCAGATTTAAAGATGGACTGGAAAGTCTGAATTTTTTAAGTGCACTGCAACAACATTCCAGTGTGCTGGCCCCACTCCTATGCTTCTCTGCCAAGGCCCTGACTGCTTCAGAACTGGAGAGCATGTTCAGACCAGATCTCAGCCCAGCAGGAAGCAACAGGCGGCATAAGGAGGTCCTAACACTTGGCTTTTGGGCAGATTATCTCCTTGAATCTGAAGGTTTGAATGGCCGTTTTTATTTGTTTATAGATTTATGAAAGGAGAGGTAAGGAAATTAATTTTCTGTAATGTACTACAGTGTTTACTTTCTTCTTTCAGAGAAGGCAACAGCAGTGTGTCTGGAAGATTTGATGATGTTTGCCACAGGGCTGACGGCAGTTCCACCGGCAGGAATGACACCACCACCATGCATCCAGTTTTTAAGTGATTCGCCTTTTCCAGTTGCAAACACCTGTGCAAATACTCTGAAGCTACCCATCTGTGACTCATACAGCATCTTTAAGGCCAACATGGACTTTGGAATTCAAAATGCTCCAGGATTTGGATGTTCTTAAATCAGCAAGGTCATCAAGTTACAGTTACTGAGTTACCCTGTTAGGTTCAGCTGCCGTTGGCACACTACTTAACACATTCATGTGACAAGCAACTTCCATATTGTTAAACATTTAGTTGTTTTAGTTGTTTTTTCTGAATATTGTGTATGTTGGAAAAGTGACAGAAATGCTGGACACTATTTATAAATGGTTTTATTAAAGAAAATTTTAAATGTTTCCTTGTGGTTAAATGTTAATATTTAAATCCATGCCAGTTGCTGTATATTATGAACAATATTATATTCAATTTAGCAGGAGGGAAAGGAAACACTACTAACATTAAAAACTGAAGGAAAAACAGAAGGGCTGGAGCACTCAAGTAAGTCCAAAGATTTTATTAGGTGCAAAAAAGGAAAGAAACTAACGTTTCGACACCGTGTGTGTCTTCGTCAGAGTAACTCTGACAAATGTCATTACAAACTGAAGTTCAGTTAGTTGGTATCTAAAACCCAGCTATGTCCTTCAGGGCCAAATACAGTTCTGTGGCCGATTCCCAGTCTTGTGGCTGCTGCAGTGTGTTTTGTTGTACAGCCTGTTGTAAATATTCCTCAATGTTTGGATCACCACACAATCCAACCGGTAGCCCCTCCTCGGGAAACGCATCCAGTTCCCTCTCCTCAACAGCAAATCCACAGTCTCTTGAACCATATCTGCAAAATGAAAATAGAACAGTGAAGGATTTTTTGCTGACAATATGGAACTATATAAATCAATGCATGCAGTGACATGTTATAAACTGCTGTATCATACTTATGTGTAAAATTATGAATATATATTAACCAACTTAAGCAATAACAACACCTCGCATTTAGTTTGATGCAAAAGGTTAATTCATTTTGTTAAGAACTCAAATACCTGTGAGGCAAGAGATAGAGTTCATTTGGAATCCCCCCTGGACACGATGCAAGTCTGCTTGGCCGGATCCTGTGTTTGTTTCAGAGGTCTTTGCATTCATCCAGGTCTTTCTGTAGAACCCCTCTGAAGCAGAATCTCAGCAAGCATTGGTGTTCGTGGCTTCCATTTAAGTTTCCAGAGTCTCTTAGGTCTCCAAACAAGTCCATCCAAAACTGAGACCTGGGTATATAATTAATATTTAAGAATCAATTTAGCTTTGTTCTTGGTCATTTTATAGTGTTTGTTACATTTTGGTCCCATTTAAAACATGCCACAAATGGATGTCAAACAAAGTAATGCATATTAGTTTTCCATAAATATTGTAGCGACCCTGCAGTAATGTTCTTGTTAAAAATGCTGTATTCTTTTCACTCTGTTCTGTGTGTTGATTGTGAGGAGTGGAGAGAGAGTTTGGTCTGAGTTTTTCATTTTGTATTGGCGTCGTTAAATCTAGGCAGGCATGCTCATTTCGGCACAACAGCTGACAGTGACCATTTTGAGTTCCTGCAATAAAGTGACGGCTGTTAACGTCTATCTCATCCAACTTTTCAACACGTCCAGCAAGACGCTACTCTATTTTCTTAAATGCATGTAAAAAAAACCGATCTGATCAGCTTTCACTGTAGCTTACACCTACCAGACACAAATGTACCCACCTTCCTCTTCTGAAATAAGACCACCATGACTCGATGCGCTGATTCCCAGTAGATGATCCGTGACTGTGGCTTGACGATCCAGCATAATAGTCCGTGTGCTCATGACGGAGGGTACACTGTATTGCTGCCATAGTCCCATTCTCAGTCCCGAAGTCTGTTCGTAATCTCATTGGTATCACACCAAGACTCTTTACACAGTTTATATAATTGTGAGCTATAACAGCCGGGTTGTTTGTTGCTCCACACACAAGCCACATCAGTCTTCTTGAAAAGCCATCTATACATCCTGACAGGGCCAAGCCAAAGGGTTTCAGTTTATCATAGCCATCTACATGCCATATGTAATTGGGCCCCATGGAGTGATACGTGCGTCTTGTGAACCTCCTTCGAGTTCTCAAAGCGATTCCTTGAGGATTTAGTTGTCTCAACAGCCTCATAACTACATCACGCTTGACACGCAGCTTGTGTTTTTGTTTGAGAACTTGCCACATGGTCCGATAACCAAACAATTGTCCTGGTCCTCGAAGCTCGGACAAAATGGCACGCCTCACCTCAGGAAGTGGAAAGTAGTTGCCTCGTCTGTACAGTCCAGATTCTTTTAAATGCGTTTTCAGTGTACGCAGACTAATTGAAATGTCATGATTACACTTGAGCATATCCAGTATCACCTCGTATGTATGTCCTGAATCAAAATATTCTCGAATAGCGACAGCTATGTTTGGGTCACCGCTAATGTTCATGTTTGAAAAAATGCGCTACAGGCAGAGTAACTTCCGGTTCCAAAGACGAACAGCGCGGTCGTCCAATCAGTGATGTCTCCTGTTGCCGACTGGTACCTACCCTTTCCGGTTTTCTTAATGTAATTGTGCTTCTCAATTTGTTTTTGTGATTCTTCTTTTGTTTTTGTGCTTCTCAGTTTTGTTTTTGTGCTTCTCAATTTTGTTTTTGTGCTTCTTAATTTGATTTTGTGCTTCTCAGTTTTGTTTTTGTGCTTCTCAATTTTGTTTTTGTGATTCTTAATTTGTTTTTCTGCTTCTCAATTTTGTTTTTGTGCTTCTTAATTTGATTTTGTGATTCTCCATTTGTTTTTATGCTTCTCAATTTTGTTTTTGTGCTTCTCAATTTTGTTGTTGTGTTTAGCAATTTGTTGGTGTGATTTGCACTTCAGGGCCACCGTAGTTATATCAGGTGTTACTCAGCTACCTGAAGCTGCCCAGTGCTCTTCAGTTAGCAAAGGTCTACATGCACCACCCACACTGCCGCCCTTCAGGCACTGCAAGAGAAATATGGCCAACCCAGACAGCTAGTCCAGTCAGAGATGGGCGCCATCATGAACACCCCAGCACTTAACCCCCTGGGGCCTGAGGCCTTTTTTCCACTTTCGAGGTAGTCTGACATGCCTTGACATTTTAAAATATTTCACCTATCTAAAAAACATTTATCCCAAAGTGATACATTTGCTTTTATTCAGCACAAACTCAGCACCAATAATCTGACACCTCTTAGAATGTTATTATTCTATGTTTTGTTAAAATCAACTTTAAACATATACTTTTCAAAAACCTATTTTCAGACATGCTGAGAAATTGTAAAAAATCACATTATAGACATTTCTAGGTAAGACTTTTGAGCTCTGAAGCTTATAGACACAGGGGTTTGCTACACATAGGTGAAAGTGACATTCAGAAATTTTATATGGTTTGATTACTAAAGTGTTAGAACTTTGGAGTGACACTCTTTTTCTCAAAGTCAGTGGTCTTCACAATGAATATTGATGAGATAGGTGTCCTCACACCTGTAGTAGTTTGCATACTGTCAATGGCCCATCAGTCTGGAATGTCACTGCACCCCACACCCATCACTTTGGAAAGGCAGTTTGAAACGCAAGAAAAGTAGCAACAATAAAATCCCTTTCACAGTTTATTGATAGATGGAATGAAAAATGAAAAACTGTGACTATATAAATATAGAAAGCGATAAATATGATGCAGTGACTATTATTGACGCTCTGGGGACGAGGGCATCATCGACCGCGTATCTTTCTCGTGTATTTCAGTTTATGTCTCGCTGAAATCATTATGTAGAATCATGAAAAAAACACTGACTAAATCCGTTATCTGTCTTCTTTTCAAAACTTCCATTGTCAGAAGTATTAAAGTTTTTAAAATTAGGTTAAATAGGCAAAAAAGCAAATCGTGTCATCTTTCTTTGTTTTACTTGCGTCGGGAGCGTGTAGGACCGCTCTCAGCGGAAGATCGCTATTCACGTTCTAAATACGCTGCGTTTGAATCGCCGACCACGTGATTGCAGGCACACAGGCTTAGCCCACTGAGCTATGAACACAGGTATGAGCTTCGCTGCTGAAAGTGGCAACACTGGCGCAAAGCTTCAGCGGCAGAGACGTATCCGTGTGCTATATTGTAGCCGATCAGTGTAAACACTACCCAGACATGTGCTCTTGTTTATTTCGGTCACAATGGGCGTATTCACATATTTCTTTACCCAATACTAACTGTCGGATTATCATGTTATTATCATGCGAATAGCGCGATTTGCAAGTGGGTGGGCGATCAGAGCCGCTTCGAGACACAGACGCTTAAGTCAGTCACTCTTGTTCTTTCAATTCATATCACGAAGCTGTAAAAATATATTTAGTTTCTACCTATATATATTTGAAAAGTAGACCGTCCAAGGTTTCTGAGAGTATTTTTAAAATGTGTATATGACAAAAACTCGCGGAGTTATTTAAACGGTTTTGCAAAATTTCTGTCAGATCCATCTTTGACTCCTTCGCTCTGTCTGTTCAATCCTTAATGGGCATGCTGCGGACCCTTGAAGGACAGAATGGCAATGAACTGATGTGCGGGTCCCATGTTGTTAGGCTGCTTAGCAAGATGCCACCCGGTTATCGAGACAGCTTTGTAGAGCACTGCCTAAATCATGGTATTTTGCAATCGGGCACAGATAGAACCTACTCTCTCCCAGACTTGGCTGCCTGGTTACAAGTAAAATTGCAAGCAAAACGAATCTCCAGTCATGCTGCAGCCCTATTCCCAACTGACCTTCCTAGGCCGACCAAAAGGGACTGAGGGATCACTTACCAGAAGGAAAGGTCAACCCCAGTACTCCTTATCTTCAAGAAGGAGGTCACTCAAACCGAGCATGCTCACATTAAGCCTACTGTACTTCCAAGCCAAGACCCTATTGTCCCCACTGTGACAACAGAGACCATTTTCTCAACTCCTGTGTTAACTTCAAGAAGCTTAGTGCTAGTCAGATTGTCACATGGATAAAGGAAAGTACACGATGCTGGAGGTGTGGCTGTAGTCATGCCTCAGAGAGCTGCAACCTCAAACGACCATGCAAGGTCTGTGAGGAACTACACCTCACTGTGCTGCATGACTCAGTCAGTGACACACCCATTCAGTCCTGATGGTCAGTTCACCAACCACAAAGGTCTATCTTGATCGTCCAAACCAATCAGAGTGTCATGTTGAAAGTGGTAAAGGTCCTCCTCTACAATGATTGCCGTAGCATGGAGGTTCAAGCAATCTTAGATGATGGATCAGAAAGAACTATTGTCCTCTTACCCGTTGTACAGCAACTTAAACTCCTGGGGACCCCTGAGACTCTCCAACTCTCCACCACAGCATAAAACAGTTAAGGGAATTTGAGGTGTTATCGCTATCAAGGCCTTCTAAAAAATACCTGATTCCCAATGCCTTCTCCGCCGATGGATTAAACCTAGCAGAGCATAATTGCCCTGTAGCTACACTGCAGCAGAATTACCACCATCTGAAAGGCCTACCACTGCTTCCGGTTGACCACCCGAAGCCATTACTGCTCATTGGGTCTGACATGCCTCACCTACTCACTCCTCCCATTCGAGGAGGATACAGCCCATTCGACAAGGTCCACTAGGAGGACCCATCGCAATATACACCCGACTCGGATGGACACTTCAAGGCCCAATGAGTCCTATGCAGAACTCACGTGGTGAACAACGTCTGTATATTACACCTGCGTCAGCCAATGCAGAGCTGCTTCAAAATGTACAGCGCTTATGGCAAATTGACACATTGCCATATTGTGAGAAAGCGGTAACCTGATCAAAGTTAGATCAGCAAGCTTACACCCTGCTGCAAACTGTCACTGTCAGGGTCAACACAGATGGTGTACAGCGCTATGCAACACCTCTCCTTCGTCGCTCACCAGTCATCATTCTTCATGCACCAAAGGAAGCAGTATTGCCCAGTCTCCGCAGCACAGAGCGTAAGCTTGCTCGAGACCCCACCAGAGCGGAGTCTTACTGCTCTGAAATGCGCAAGTTGGAACAAGCTGGATATGTGACTAAGATAAAACTGGAGGAAGCTGATAAGACCTGGTCTTATCAGAGTCCTGGTATATCCCACACCACATGGTGCATCACAATGGTAAGGACAGGATTGTCTTTAATTGTTCCTTCCAGCATCAGGGTCAGTCACTCAATGAACAATTGTTGCCTGGCCCCACACTGGGACCATCTCTACTAGGTGTCATGCTGAGGTTCCGTCAGCACACAGATGCAATCAGTGGCGACATATGAAGTGTGTTTCACCAGGTACGCCTATTGCATGGTGATCGACTAATCTTGCGCTTCCTTTGGAGGAACATGCAATGGGAAGAGGAGCCGGCTATCTACGAATGGTAAGTACTCCCTTTCGGAACAACCTGCAGCCCGTACTGTGCTATCTATGCCCTCCAACGACATGTCCAGGATCATAAGGCCAATATCACAGGATTAGCCAAAGTCGTCACACAGGCATTCTATGTTGATGACTGCCTCCATAGCACATTGGATCCCGTTGGAGCCAAGGCTGTGGTGGTTGGTTTGAGACAGCTTTTGGCAGAGGGAGATTTTGAAATCAGGCAATGGGCAAGCAACTTACCTTCAGTCGTAGAGCATCTCCCACCGAACCTACAAACAATTCATCTACTTTCAATGCTAATTAAAGTCCAGTAAAAGATAAGATCTCCAGTCCCTTGATTCTCTAACTGGAATCAACTGTCCACGTTGGCCGCTTCAGCCAGTGTTCATTCAGTGTAGAAGTGCTAGGCTACATCTGTGATGTAATAAGTAAACCAGAAAAAGCCCAATATCAATAAGAAGCTGAATGTCACACCTGCAAGCAACGCAGCTGTGAGCAATTAAGCCTAGTAACGTCAACTTTAATGTACGACCACTTCTTTTTAATTTCGGCCACCGTACGAATTTCGGAATCAACACTTTTAACTGACTCCGCCATGCTGTGCCATTCCATCAACTTTCGTTTATTGCTGATGCCACTACTTAAACCACCGAATAATATCACTTTTCTTTTCTCAATTTTTGTTAATCTGACCTCCACTTTGCACTCGCTGAAATACTTATTTTTCCCACATGGTTTATGCATTGTTTAAGAAAAACATAGAACAAAGCAGGTATTTATGCAAATATACATAATTATGGGTGGATCAGAGGGTGGCTGTAGGCTCGTTCACGTACATAAAATTTCATGCTCATTGGGATTTATAAAGGGAATGTGTGTAGATCTGTGCTTATGCACAGTTTTGTGCATCTGGATTTTTTCTTGCTTATGCACATTAGTTTTGTCTGTGCGCCATGTTTTAGTGTGAATTCTACGCACGTCGTTATACATGAGGCCCCAAGCCTGGATCCGCCATGATCAGGCAGAGATTTGGTTGACCTGCTGGGGGGGTCCACCGGGGCAGTCAGGGTTATCCCCGAGGGGTCCCACTCGAGCTCCTCCTCCAGCTCCACTAAGAAGGGAGGAGTGGGGGTTAGGCCATCTGGGACCTCCTTAGGGACAGGGACTGGGGCCATGGTAGCCAGGGACACTGGAGCAGAGTCAGGAACAAGAGAGACAGGAACTGGAGGGTCGGGAATGTGGGAGACTGGAATCGGGGAGACTGAAACCGGGGGGGTCCGGAGCCAAGTGGGCTGTGGCCAAGGGGTCAGGGACCAAAGGAGCTGCGGTCGAGAAGTCAGGGACTAGGGGGACTGCTGCCGAGGGGTCAGGAACCAGGAAAGGTGCAAGGGTAGCCAGGACAGGAACCACTGGGGGTGGAGCGTCAGCCACCAGCGCAGGAGCCGCTGGGGGTGGAATGTCATATGCTGGGATTTGAGACTCGGCGGGCAAAGCAGCATCCACCCAGATGGGAGCCTCAGAGGGTGGAGCAGAGTCTGGAGAGCAGAGTGTCTTCTGCCCAGACTGGAGCCTCGCAGGACAGCGTGTCAGCTCCTGGAACTGGAGCCTCACGTCAGCCACCGGGACTGGGGCCATGCGGTGCAGGAACCTCTGGGAGCAGAGCATCCACTGCCACCATGGACCCTGAGCAGGAACTGGCACCACAGGGGGCGAAGCAGGGACTGGAACCACAGGAAGCAAGACAGGAACTGGAACTACGGGGGACGAAGCAGGAACTGGAGCCACCGGGGGCAAAGCAGGAACCTCGAGGACAGGAACCACAGGGATAGGGTCCGGAACAGAAACATAAGGGAGCGGAACAAGAACCTCTGGGGGCCGAGCAGGGGGGTGTGCCTCAGGTGCAGGCACGGTATCCCCTGCTGGGGAAGCCTGCTCTGTCATCAAGTGGAACAGCTTCCTCAGGGTCTCCTCCGCCTTTTCCAGCTGCTGGGGTGGAGATGCTGGGGTGACTGCAGCAACCCCCCTGCAGCTGTTCCAGGAGCATGGCGGCCCCTGGGGAGTCTCACACCGCTGGCTCCCCCATCACCCACCAGTACAGACCCTGGAGGGTAAAAAAAATATCGGGCCAGGGTCTCAGGCGCAGGCGAGCCTAGGGCACGGGAACCACGGGGTGGGAGCCAATGCCCCCTTCTTGGGGAACTTCTTAGCCTCCTCCATAGCCCTGGCACCTTTACGGGCGAAGCGTGTGCCCACAAAGGAACAGGCTGCGGGGACTGGGGCAATGGAGAGCGAACCTACTGGGAGGTTCGCCTGTGGACCAGGTCGGAGAAGGGAGTTCAGGCTGCCCGGACAGAGGGAGACGCTCACCGCTGTCCAGGTATACTTGCCTGTAGTGAATTCATCCCCTACAGAGGTTCCTACCATGGAACAGTGGTATTGGCAAAGTGAGCAAGTGTGGAACCAAGCTCACCAACAGGTAACCAAGCGGACCACACAGACTAAGGCACAGGGGGACAGATGAAGACATCCTGAACCTGTCTACCAACCGGGAGACTGAGTGTGGTTATAGACCCAACATCTCAGACTGCCCTGAGGATGTGAGCGTGGCCCCAGGTATATTGGTCCCTTTAAAGTGGTAGCCCGAGTTGGACCGGTGACCTACCGTCTGCAGCTTCCCCAACTGTACCAAATCCATCCCGTCTTTCATATTTCTCTCCTGGATCCCAACCTGATCGCTCAATTTCACGTCGATCATCCCTCCTGACAGAAACCCCATTTCCGTGGCAGACCTTGACTTGTTTCTCGACTGCCAGGGGTCGATCATCACAGCTGCAACCAATTAAGGACACACCCACTCCACTACTTAAAGGTATTGTGAGTATGCAATTTCCAAGTGTTCTAACCCTCTGTCTCCGTTCCAGCTCCATAGTGCCCAACTCTCCCTGCCTCCTCTTCCTGCGCCTCCAGAACAGTCCCACTCCCGTCCAACCCACTCCTGATCCTTCCTCCTGGTTTCTCCCCATGTCTCCCATCTATGTCCCTGGACTGACTTCCTGGCTTCCTGCCCTACCTGCTCCTGGCTTACTGACTACCCTCTTGAATCTCGTTTCAGGCTTAGACGCACGGCACAGACTGATCCCCAGTTTTGACCCCGCTTGTTCTTTGGACCACGTTTTGGCTTTCCTAACTAAATTGATTCTGGTGAACTTCCCGAGTGTCCTGGTGTGAGCTTAACCCTGAAAGGAGCCATATCACCAGAAGTCAAACATACTTCGGTCAAAAAATCGATTCCCCTCGTGTGCATGTATACTGGGACAAGGACAGCAGTCCGATTAAATGGCGTAGTTGAGCTATAACCATAGCGACATACTGAGTTACTGACCTCTTCTCGCTACAGTAGACAGTTGCCTCCATCTCCAACAGCAGGGCCCCCACATGTGTGCAGGTTTTGGCAATACATACATACATGTGCTTTGTGCAGAACTCACCTCTCCAGTATGCCTGATGATGGTCCAGGCCTTTAGCGGGGTCTCGTTGAGGCACTAACAGTACATTGCCTGTGGCAAAGATATGTGTGTTATAAGACTACAGCTCTTAATGTGTACAATAGTAAAAGTGAGCTTTAATATCGTTGTGTAACCGTATCCTACATGCTCAAAGCTAACAAAATGCTAACATCAGTCGTTTATTTATGTCAAATTTCACAAGCAAACATGTTTCACACTCGATTTAATGGAAAAAAAATTGAATGCCACCATGTTCAAGAGAAACAACACATACCAGGCAACTGACAGGTAAGTGCTGAGAAGAGTGATAACTGTAAGGTAGCAATAACAAAATGGAAAGCTTACCTTCGCTAAAACAATGGTGTTATAGCAGCCCAGTGGCTTGAAAATGTACATGTCTTGCACTCAGCAAGCAGTGAACTGTTCATGCGCTTCAAGAAATTTAGTTTTTAAACTCTATAATGTGCAGTAATTACAAAAAGTAGGTAGTTGACAATGTCCCTATAAGCAAGTTGGGGTAGCGCAATCATGATCCTTTATCCATTTGTTTGCTGGCATCTCATAAGGGTCGATGTTGATCACTGATAACTTCTGCAAATATCTTGCACTTCAGTTTTTCACTGTATTGTCATGGATCGCCCTGGGGAAGCCCCTATGACATCATGCGGGGCTCCCCTGCCACGCCCCCGGGGTTTCTCTAGGCGGGAGTCGGGCAGCGGCCGGAGCGCTTCTACTACAACGGTCCTGAGAACCAGCAGGACCAGTTACCGTATGCCCTCCTCTACCAGCTGATGCCCGTCGTGGGTAATTGGAGAGCCTTTTTATTTGCATCTTGCACGCCAGCCAGATGCGAGATCTTCAGCCTTCCGTTCTAAGTTCGAGCGTTTATTCCCTGCCTGTCTACACCTCTGCCTGCCTGTTCCCCTGACCTCTGTTCTGCCTTTTTTGACCTCCGATTATTAGCCAAGCCCTCTCACTACCGACGCCGATCGCCTGACCCCCTGCCTGTCCCCGGATTCCTAGCCCTGCCTGTTTCCCTGGATCCTGACACAGAACAGGCAATGGTCGCCCGATCAATCTCCTCGGTTTTTGGATTTTCGTTTCTGTCCTACTGCTCTCTCTCCCCTTGTTTGATGGGCAAGATAACAAACCTTTTTTCCCCTGGACTGATCCGCTATAGTGTCCTCCTTATATTCCGCCAACCCCCGCCATGACAGAAGATCTCGCCATTGGGATGGACCCTGCGGATCAACCAGACCTTCAGCGCCTCACTGACGTCCTGGGTAAGCAAGGTTCTCTAGTTGGACGGCATAAGTCTGCACTCGTGGCGATCGGAGATTCCCTGAAGTCTATTAATGCTGGCTTGACGGAACTAGTGACTCAGGTACAGCATGTCCTTTCGATTCGTCCTTCCACTGTCACCCCGATCAGTGTACCCCTCTTGCCCCCGGCTCCACAGTATAATGGTGACCCAGAAACCTGTCGCTCCTTTTTGTCGCTGTGCTCCCTGATTTTCAGGTTACAGCCTTCTGCATTTCCTTCAGATCGCACCCGGGTCGCTTACATAATTACCCTGTTGACCGCACCCACTCGCAAAAGGGCGACTGCCGCTTGGGAAGCCAGGGCACCTTTTTGTACTACCCTGTCAGAGTTCACTGCAGAAATGAAGCAGGTTTTTGATCGCTCAACTCATGGAAGAGAGGCAGCACGTGAATTGCTAAAGCTCCGTCAAGGCGACCGCTCGGTGTCTGATTTCGCCATCAATTTTCAGACCCTTGCGCTGTTCACGGGCTGGGATACACAGGCTGGGATACACAGGCTCAGTTTGACACATTTTATAACATGCTGTCAGAAGATATAAAGGATGAATTAGCATTCAGAGAAATGCCAGGAACCTTCGAGGAATTTGTGAACCTCGCTATTTCAGTGGACAACCACTTCTGTCAGCACCTCAGGGAACGTCACAGACGGTTTGATATTTCGGGTGTCCATGAAGCAGCTTGTATGAGCTCTTCTGAGCCCTCTGCTGAAGCCATGCAGATGGACTGAATCCGTTTGTCCCCTGCAGAATAACAACAGCGTTGGACAGCCAATGCCTGTCTGTACTGTGGGCAGGTGGGACATTACATTTCATAATGCCCAGTAAAAGGACGCACCCACCAGTGAAGAAGAGGGCCCTGGTGGGTGTAGCTCCAATATTTCCCTCCTCCATTCGACGCAACTTTCTACCGGTACTTCTCTCCTATGGTGAGATCCAGCAGCCCTTGGCCGCCCTGGTGGACTCAGGAGCTGATGACAATTTTATCGACACCACGCTGGTCCGCCAGTGGAGACTGCCTACCACGCCAGTCCAGAAGCAGTTGGTGGCTCATGCACTGGATGGACGTCGAATGGCCACCATCACCTGCGCTACACTTCCAGTGAGTTTTGCTATTGGGGGTAATCATGTGGAGGAACTGTCCTTGTATGTGATTGATTCTCCCCAAGCACCTATAGTGTTAGGCCACTCCTGGTTGGTTAAGCACAATCCTCACCTCGACTGGAAGAAGGGGTCCATTATGGGCTGCAGTCTTTTTTGCTATTCACAGTGTCTCCGCACAGCTCCCCTTTCATTGGTCCCGGAAGAGAAGGAGGAGTTTCCTGACCTGTCTTCGGTTCCTGCAGCCTACTTGGATCTGAGACAGGTATTCAGTAAGGCCCGGGCATCCTCTCTACCTCCTCATCGACCTTCTGACTGTGCAATCGATTTGTTACCGGGTACCTTGCCCCCTAGAGTTCGTCTGTACTCCTTGTCTGCCCCTGAGAGGAAAGCTATGGAGGATTACATAAACAGTGCACTAGTATCAGGAATTTTTCAGCCGTTGTCTTCACCAGCAGGAGCTGGTTCTTCTTTGTAGAAAAGAAGGATGGGTCCCTCTGGCCTTGTATGGACTGCCGCGGGCTGAACCATCAACAATCGTTATCCCTTACCCCTGTTGTCCTCGGGTCTTGATGTACTTCAGGGGGCTAGCTGGTTCAACAAACTTGACCAACAAAGCGCTTATCATCTAGTTAGGATCCGTGAGGGGGATGAGTGGAAGACCGCCTTTAACACCCCCTCTGGGCATTATGAGTATTAGGTTATGCCTTTTGGATTGACCAATGCACCGGCTGTGTTCCAAGGGCTGATTAACACGTCCCGCAGGACATCGTTAAACAAGTTTGTCTTTGTGTATCTGGATGACATTTTGGTGCTTTCCCAGTCCGAACAGGATCACGTTATACATGTGCGTGAGGTCCTCCAACGCTTATTAGTTAATAAGCTGTTTGTCAAGGCAGAGAAGTGTAAGTTTCACCAGCAGTCGATCTCCTGCTTGGGGTTCATTCTCAGGGAGGGTTTGATTAGGATGGATCCGGAGAAGATTACAGGTGTTTTATTCAAGGATATAGCACCATTGTGGCCCCTCTCACAGCAGGCGTTCCTGGTTCTTAGCAGAAGCTTCACCTCGGCTCCTATTCTTCAAATCCCCGATCCCTCTCGACAGTTTGTGGTGGAGGTTGATGCTTCCAGCACTGGTGTAGGGGCTATTCTATCCCAGCGACACGCAACAGACAATAAGTTGCATCCTTGTGCTTTCTTTTCCCATAAGTTAACCCCAGCCGAAAGGAACTATGACACTGGTAATTGAGAACTGCTGGCAGTCCGTCTGGCCTTGGAGGAGTGGTGGCAGTGGTTCAAGGGCACTAAGGACCCATTCCTGATCCTCACGGACCACAAGAATCTGGAATATCTACAGTCGGCAAAGCGACTCAATGCACGCCAGGCTAGGTGGTCACTATTTTTTAATCGCTTCAATTTTCTTATCTCCTTCAGACCGGGCTCCAAGAACCGCAAACCTGACGCCCTGTTGCGGCTGTTCAGAGAGGAGGGCTCAAAGAAGTGCCCAGGACCGATTCTGCTGGAGAGTCGCTTCATTGGAGCAGTATCCTGGGGGGTCGAGGAGGCCGTCCAGGCCGTACAATGATTCGTCCAGCCCCCAGGGGGTTGTCCGCCTAACCGGCTTTTTGTCCCAGACTTCTTGCGTTCCCGGGTCCTCCAATGGGGACATGACTACCTCTTAGCTTGCCATCCTGGCATGCATCACACCCAAGCACTTCTTGGACAGTGCTACTGGTGGCCTACCATGCTGCAGGACATAAGTGGTTACATCATGGCCTGTCCAATGTGTGCTCAAAATAAGAATCCCTCCCGTGCTCCAGCAGGTCTATTGCAGCCTCTTGCTGTTCCCCGATGCCCCTCGTCTCATATATCCTTGGATTTTGCAACAGGCCTTCCCCCATCCAGAGATTTCACAGGAGTATTCACGATAGTGGACCACTTCTCTAAGGCCATGCATTTTGTTCCTGTTCCCAAGCTGCCTTCGGCTAAGGAGACGGCTCAGTTATTGGTGGACCACGTCTTCAGGCTGCACGGTCTACCGTCTGACATTATCTCTGACAGGTCTGGCTGGCGTGCCTTCTCCAGCCTTCCGGGCTAAGTTCGAGCGTTTATTCCCTGCCTGTCTGCACCTCTGCCTGCCTGTTCCCCTGACCTCTGTTCTGCCTTTTTCGACCTCCGATTATTAGCCAAGTCCTCTCACTGCCGATTGCCTGACCGCCTGCCTGTCCCCAGATTCCGAGCCCTGCCTGTTCCCCTGGATCCCAACACTGATCAGCCGACCACTGCCTGTTATATCTCCTCAGTTTTTCTATTTTTGTTTCTGTCCTACTGCTCTCTCTCTCTCCTTGTTTGACGGAGAAGATAATAAATCTTTTTTCCCCTGGACTGATCCGCTATCGCATCCTTATTTTCCGCAACCCCCGCCGTGACAGGTATGGGATCTTCTTCTTCACTTTCTCCATCTTTGCATTGTCTTGGTTCCTTCCAGTGTGATGGTCTGGTTGTTTTGTGTTACTCTAAATATGGCGACTGTATCTCGTGATTCAATGTGGAAGTGATGTCACTCCACTGGCCCGATGCAATCATCTTTTACTCAGTTACTAATAGTGATGACTGGTTTTGGCCATAAACATCCATCCATCCATCCATCCATCCATTTTCTCCCGCTTATCCGAGGTCGGGTCGCGGGGGCAGCAGTCTCAGCAGGGAAACCCAGACTTCCCTCTCCCCGGCCACTTCCTCCAGCTCCTCTGGGGGAATCCCGAGGCGTTCCCAGGCCAGCCGAGAGACATAGTCCCTCCAGCGTGTCCTGGGTCTTCCCCGGGGCCTCCTCCCAGTGGGACATGCCCGGAACACCTCACCAGGGAGGCGCCCAGGAGGCATCCTAATCAGATGCCCGAGCCACCTCATCTGACTCCTCTCAATGCGGAGGAGCAGCGGCTCTACTCTGAGTCCCTCCCGAATGACCGAGCTCCTCACCCTATCTCTAAGGGAGAGCCCAGCCACCCTGCGGAGGAAACTCATTTCGGCCGCTTGCACTCGCGATCTCGTTCTTTCGGTCACTACCCACAGCTCGTGACCATAGGTGAGGGTAGGAACGTAGATCGACTGGTAAATCGAGAGCTTCGCCTTTTGGCTCAGCTCCTTCTTCACCATGACAGACCGATGCAGCGCCCGCATCACTCGGCTGCGAACTGTCCCAGCGAGAGCCGAAGGTCACGGTCTGATGAGGCCAACAGGACCACATCGTCTGCAAAAAGCAGAGACCTAATCCTGAGGTCACCAAACCGGACACCCTCAACGCCCTGGCTGCGCCTAGAAATTCTGTCCATAAAAGTTATGAACAGAATCGGTGACAAAGGACAGCCCTGACGGAGTCCAACCCTCACCGGAAACAAGTCCGACTTATCGCCGCTCATGCGGACCAGACTCTGGCACCGGTCATACAGGGACCGAACAGCCCTTAAAAGGAAGCCCGGCACCCCATACTCCCGGAGCACCCCCCACAGGACTGCCCGAGGGACACGGTCGAATGCCTTCTCCAAGTCCACAAAACACATGTAGACTGGTTGGGCAAACTCCCATGAACCCTCCAGAACCCTGCGGAGAGTATAGAGCTGGTCCACTGTTCCACGGCCGGGGCGAAAACCACACTGCTCCTCCTGAATCCGAGGTTCGACAATCCGGCGGACCCTCCTCTCCAGAACCCCCGAATAGACCTTACCAGGGAGGCTGAGGAGTGTGATCCCCCTATAGTTGGAGCACACCCTCTGGTCCCCTTTCTTGAAGAGGGGGACCACCACCCCGGTCTGCCAGTCCAGAGGCACTGCCCCCGATGTCCACGCGATGCTGCAGATGCGTGTCAACCAAGACTGCCCTACAGCATCCAGAGCCTTCAGGAACTCTGGGCGGATCTCATCCACCCCCGGGGCTCGGCCACCGAGGAGCTTTTTAACCACCTCAGCGACCTCCGCCCCCGAGATAGGGGAGTCCACACCCAAGTCCCCATACTCTGCTTCCACATCGGAAAGGCGTGTCGGTGGGATTGAGGAGGTCTTCGAAGTATTCCTTCCACCGACCCAAAACGTCCCGGGTTGAGGTCAGCAGCACCCCATCCCCACCATAAACAGTGTTGATGTTGCACCGCTTTCCCACCCGGAGCCGCCGGATGGTGGACCAGAATCGCCTCGAAGCCGTCCGGAAGTCGTTTTCCATGGCCTCACCAAACTCCTCCCAAACCCGAGTTTTTGCCTCAGCGACCGCCGAAGCCGCATCCCGCTTGGCCTGCCGGTACCCGTCAGCTGCCTCTGGAGTCCCACAGGCTAAATAGGCCCGATAGGACTCCTTCTTCAGCTTGACGGCATCCCTCACCACTGGTGTCCACCAGCGGGTTCGCGGATTGCCGCCGCGACAGGCACCGACTACCTTACGGCCACAGCTCCGGTCAGCCGCCTCCACAATGGAGGCACGGAACATGGCCCATTCGGACTCAATGTCCCCCGCCTCCCCCGGGACATGGGAAAAGTTATGCCGGAGGTAGGAGTTGAAACTCCTCCTGACAAGGGATTCAGCCAGACGTTCCCAGCAGACCCTCACTATACGCTTGGGCCTGCCAGGCCTGGCCGGCTTCCTCCCCCACCAGCGGAGCCAACCCACCACCAGGTAGTGATCAGTTGACAGCTCCGCCCCTCTCTTCACCCGAGTGTCCAAGACATGCGGCCGCAAGTCCGACGACACGACTACAAAGTCGATCATCGAACTGCGGCCTAGGGTGTCCTGGTGCCAAGTGCACATATGAACACCCTTATGCCTGAACATGGTGTTCATTATGGACAATCCGTGGCGAGCACAGAAGTCCAACAACAGAACACCACTCGGGTTCAGATCGGGGGGGCCGTTCCTCCCAATCACGCCACTCCAGGTCTCACTGTCATTGCCCACGTGAGCATTGAAGTCCCCTAGCAGAACAAGAGAGTCCCCAGAAGGAATGCTCTCCAACACCCCTTCCAGAGACTCTAAAAAGGGTGGGTACTCTGAACTGCCGCTCGGCGCATAAGCGCAAACAACAGTCAGAACCCGTCCCCCCACCCGGAGGCGAAGGGAGGCTACCCTCTTGTCCACCGCGGTAAACCCCAATGTACAGGCGCCCAGCCAGGGGGCAATAAGTATGCCCACCCCCGCTCGGCGCCTCTCCCCGCAGGCAACTCCAGAGTGGAAAAGGGTCCAACCCCCTTCAAGGAGACTGGTTCCAGAGCCCAAGCCGTGCGTCGAGGTGAGCCCGACTATATCTAGCCGGAATTTCACAACCTCGCGCACCAGCTCAGGCTCCTTCCCCATCAGAGAGGTGACATTCCATGTCCCAAGAGCTAGCTTCTGCAGCCGAGGATCGGACCGCCAAGGTCCCCGCCTTTGGCCACTGCCCAGCTCACAATGCACCCGACCCCTATGGCCCCTCCTACGGGTGGTGAGCCCATTGGAAGGGGGACCCACGTGCCTTGTTCGGGCTGTGCCCGACCAGGCCCCATGGGTATAGGCCTGGCCACCAGGCGCTCGCCATCGAGCCCCAACCCCAGGCCTGGCTCCAGGGGGGGGCCCCGGTGACCCGCGTCCGGGCAAGGGAAAACGTGTTTCCAAAATCTTTTTCATCATATGGGGTCTTTTGAGCCGAACTTTGTCTGGTTCCTCACCCCGGACCTGTTTGCCTTGGGTGACCCTACCAGGGGCATAAAGCCCCGGGCAACTTAGCTCCTGGGATTACTGGAACACGCAAACCCCTCCACCACGATAAGGTGTTGGCCATAAACATACCAGCGGAAAACACTAATCCAGAAAATGAGTATAGTGATGGTAACCTGCTGAGCAAACATCTGATTTAGCTCTGATTATTCGAATATAAACATCTTACAAATAGGTGCTTGGGCTAATTTAAATCTAAACTTTTGAAAGATATATAGGAGTGAGCACTTTGTTCAAGTATTTTAAACACATGATGCCGTGAATGTGACTGGCTTCTGGCAGGTCCAACTTCATAGTGCTAACAGAGAACAACAGAAAAATAGCAATCATGGGTTACAGAAGCATTGAATTGTGGTCATCAGGAACTCATAGGTGATGTTTTGAAGCTCAGATATTTTCAGCTTCCATACTGTGCATGTAATTGTATTTGTAAAGATAGTTTATATTTATCATTTTATTTATCTGTTGTTTAGATTTGTTTAGATATTGAAACAGCCATCTATTGGGATTAAAATGTTGAACTCTTAAGTGATTTTCATTTTTATATTAAAGATTTGATACTTGAATTGGTAAAAATGTAATTGATTGCACTTGTCACACAACCCCAAACCAGAAAAAACTGAGATTCAGTGATTTTTAAATTCCCTTTTTGACTTGCATTTTATTGCAGAAAATTTTAAGAAAAAATATTTATATTATTTAATAGTTTTGAGGCCAGCAACACATTCCTAAAAAAGTTAGGATGAGGGCAGTTTAGGGCTAGTGATGAGGTAAAATAATTAAATAATGAGGTGATTTGAAACAGGTCATGTCAACAGGTGTTTGTAATCATGGTTTGCTACAAAAGCAGCATTCAGGTAAGACCTAGTTCTTTAAGAGCCAAAATGGGCAGAGGATTGTTAGTTTGTTAAACAAGTATGTGAGAAAAGTCCCTGACATGTTTAAGATCAATGTTCCTTAAAGACTGATAGGAAGGGATTTAGGTGCTGATCCTTCTATGATGCATAAAGTAATTAAGAGATTTAAGGAATACAGAGGAATTCCAGTGTGCAAAGGGCCAGGGTGCGAGCCTAGGCTAAATTACTGTGATCTGATCCCTCAAACAGCATTGCATCAAGAACCATCATTCACCTGCAATTTCTCTGAGAAAGCTTTGTCAAGCACTAAAATATGTAATTACATCCATAAGGGCCAGATTCCCTTTAATGTACCAAAAGGAACTTGTGCTAACCACATCCACAAGTATCATCAACTTTTCTTAACTCTGTGGCCCCTGGGATGGACCATTACACAGTGGAAATATTTATTGTGGTCAGACAAATCAATATGGTGGAAAATGCTTATATGGCTCAAAAAGCTTGGGACAGAATCATTTCTCTTACATACTTTTTAAAAATTTGCTTATTTAATCAAGTAGTTTGCGTACAGTGTTTGTTTTTGGGTCTTTATACTTTATTTGTTTTTAACTTGTACTTTGATAGCCATACTTTTGCTTTTTGGTAACTAGTCTGCTTCTGGCTAGCTACCTGATCAATAGGGCATAGCCCTGAATATTTTAAGCCTAGGCCCAAGTATTTTAGCCCCAATTCTATAAAAAAAAATGCAAACCCTAGCCAAACTTGACTTAACCCCTGACCTTTCCAAGCCAACATGCAGCAGCAAAACTACAAGAAGTTGTATTTTATGTAGCCTACAATATTTTACTGTATTATAGTGCATTATAATTATTTTTTTGGAAAAGCATTTGAAGGAGCTGACCTGTATTTTCAATAAAATTCAGTAAATAGCAACATTATCTGTTTTTTTATTACCTTTGTATTCATATAATAAATATACAAATGTAAATTAGATGGTAATCTGCTTGAGAGGAAGAAAAAGAGGGAAAAATCAGTTATGATCATCTGCCTATACCCATCAATTTCACCCAGACAGACATGATCACATCAAGCGGTTTCAGCCGCCCCCCCATCCAGCAAACATGTGCACGGGCTTCTATACAATTTACGTGTATTCAGACATTGTGGAGCACCAAAGAGTGCTCCACAATGTCCCAATTTTACGCGGTGCACATTGTGGGGGAACACAACTTAATGGTCACAATATTGTACGACAGGATTCATTACGTGTCGCTCTGCAAGAACCACATTGATAATATCATCCTCGAGTTGGGTGCATGTGCTCTCTGGGTATTTATATTATTCTAGTGTTGCAGCTATGACAGCGCCAGACAATACAACTGTCTAATTGTATCTATCACCGTACCTATAATATCAGCCATTCATTGTGCCACGGTGAGGTCGGATGGCGTTCCATCAGAAACAGGAAATTAGGGGAACATGCTGTCTTTTTCCGTTAATATTTTCATGCAAGACAAAGGTAAAGAGTCCATTTAAATTTAACTACTTTGCGTTTTTTAATGTGAAATGGTAATTAGTTACATTACTCCTTACAGACAAAAGTAGTGGAATTATACTAACGCGTTACTACCAACACTGCTAGGCAGCTAGGTTTGCTAATGCTAATGTTAGCAGCGCAGCCTTATGCTACTTCCTCTCGCAAGATAAGACAGCGTTACTGTCACTGTGCGAATACAATGAGATGTCTTTGGAGAAAGCCTGTCGACGCCATGTTAATGATAAAATCACAAGTAAATATAACATAAATACAAAAAATATACACCAAAAGTAAAGAAAAACAAAGATGAGTAAAATACTTGTGCTGGATGAAAAGAAACCAGTAAAATATAGTAAGAGGGACGTTGGGGAACTTGGAAAAGCTTCACGTTGCTGCAGCGGAAGAGTCAATTGGCAGTCCGGGGTTAAACAGCACAAAATTTCAGACCTGTTAAGTAGTACCCTTACAGAGCGATGATAGTGACCGTTTATTTATAACAGCGGCACGCTCTCCAGACAAGTCACCTGTGGTTTGTTTTACAAAGACGGTGCTGGGGCTGTGGACGATGTGGACCCAAGAAGCGGGGTTTTCGATTTGTTGGGCCCTATACATTCTGACATATTTTTCCAGGATAGATTAATCCTAAATGTTGTTGATGTTAAAATGGTCCGAAACAAAGATGAGTTTTGTTTCATGAGCAAAGACTCTGAGCTATTCACCCTCCAATAGTATAAGCATCTCTGTTAAAAAGGTTACTGTTTCGACGGTCATCAAATTGGGCCTCACTAGTGCTCTGCTGGCCAGCAGTATCCCACTTTCAACCGGATTTTAACCGGGGCAACATGTCCTGGGAGTATTAGTTTGATCCTGGCCATGAGGAGACACTTGAAAAATGATCCTTTTGTCATTGACAGAAACAAGTATGTAAACGGTGACATTGTATGCATTTGTCACCTTTATGAGGGATGTCGTCAGCATTTGTCACTGGTTAAGAGCAGAAATGTGCATTTGGAGCTGAGAGTCCGCCAGCCGCTAGCCAAATCCGCGACATAGTTTACGCATGCTTGGACAACATAATCAAAATTAACCAAAGGAAGAACATTCTGTATGACGACTACTAATGATTAACATGCGGGAGCTGAAAAATATCCTTGGTAGAAACTGGTGGACGGCAAGACATTTTTAGGGGTGTTGGCTTGTGAGGAGCTGGAGGAAGCAAAACTTGATAAATTACCCGCAGTCTTCATCAATACACATCCGAGGACTGCTCCAGGAGAGCACTGGTTAGCGCTTTACATCGCGGGTGACAGCACCGGCAAATTCTCCAGATAACCCCCCCCCGGCTTTCCGAGAAGCAAAAAGGCTTTTATGACAAAGAACTGCGAGTGACTCATTTACAGCACAAAGCAGGTTCAAGATCTCAGTGTAACATGTGGGCAACACTGCCTTTATTTAATCACCGGTTTTTTTCTTTTTCTAAAGTTCTGTCATTCTATAATTGACTCCATGGTTTCTCATTTTGTTTCTAAATTTAAATATATCGCTCGTGTGAAATGTATTTACCGTAACGCAAACAGCGAGGTGTTGTAAGGCTATGAATAAAGCATGTAACTGTGTGCGTTGAATAAAAATCACAAAGACAAAATATCTCACTTTGACTTTGTTTTGTTTTAAAAGAGAAAAAAAAAAAAAAAAAAAAAACACCTGGAATCACTTCAACAAAAATGAAACGTGCAGTCAATTTGACAGTTGTATTTTATTGCAAAACTTAATTAGCCTAGATCTCAAAATTTGTTAAACAAAATTGCAATAGTGTTGCAAAATTGCAACAGTGCAATATGGCCATGTACGAAAGAAAAAAAAAAAAAAAAGGTACAACATTGCCAATACAAAAACTTAAACTACGACGTAGAGTTGCTATATCCAGGGACCGCGCTGACCGGAATATTTATGGACACCACATTACACTCATCAAAACAAAACAGACAGTCCTCACAAAACAACTGCTCCTCAATTGTTTCTTCGACTGCCGTATTTGCAGCTACGCCACCTGACTGTTTTAGACGTGAGTGTCCTGCTGTTAACGTGTATTCCGTACCATCATGACTTAACTTTCAACGTGCCCCGCAATTCCTTGCTGAAGAACTTGCATTTTTGTAGCATCTTGCAGCTATTGCACATTACAAACCAGCTGTGCTTGTCCCAAGGCTCTTGCTGGCTTCCGCAGAGGGGACACTTAACGCCGGCCTTGATTTCCACGCCTGAGACCGAAGCGCCAACAGTAACAGCTGACTCCTCCGCTACGTCTCCCCAACATCCAAGTCAGGGATCTTCTCTGCCGGTGTCCCTTGTGGTCGTTAGCTCAACCTTCCCCTCGAACAGTCGAGTGGGCAGTGCCGGCCCACACAGTGTATCGCCTGACCTCCTCCTCCATGCCTCTGACGGTAGCAGTCTTCGCTTGTGACGCTGCCACCACCTTCGCCTTCAGCAAACCTACCTATAGGAAAGAAAACCAGTCATTGCTTTACCAAACTGCTTGTCCAGAAATTGCGTAATCTTAGAAAACGTCTACATTGCCATTACAAGCTTATTCATGAATGCACCTTCCTGCCTGCTGGCAAAGCTGTCACGTCAACAAGAATCTGCCTTGCAGCTGCCGGAGGCTTCCGCGAAGGGAACGGCAGATTTGTGACGGACACCTCCATTAAGGGATTGCCCATAATATCGAATTCAGACGTGCCGTTGAAGCCTACGGGGAAAAAAAAAACCATAACACATTAATACATGCTCAGTAAAACATGTCCTCTAAAATTGCATTCTGTAAAGAGATACTCAGTCTTCCTGATGTTAGTCAGTCTGACAACAGTGCCATTATCAGCGGCTTGAATAAACGCTGGCCGCTTCCTTTAGCCGAAAACTCCATGAAATTCCTCCCTACCGGTCTGTATTACTGCGTTAAAAACTTTATTTTTTATTTTGTAGTAAACTTTTTTTTTTTCTTTTTTATCTGCCCACCACCACCCCCCTCTTCGGAGGACAACATTATTTTACATTTAATTCAAGAGCAGAGTGTGGTCGCTCCGAACTCACCCATTATAGTACTGTGAAGGAAAAAAAAAAGGGGAGGGGGGGATACAGAAACAACAATCGTAACAATAACAGACATTAATCACCATGGTGAGAGGGGAAAAAAGAAAGAAAACAAAGGTATACAGAAATAATAACACTAATAATGTAGTTGGAATGGAGAAAATTAAGTGTAGGGGAATACAGAATACAAACAACCATAAGAAACATAACACTCATTACAAGGACACCAAACAACAAAAATTATAATAATAATAATAATAATAATAATAATAATAATAATAATAATAATAATAATAATAATGTTACAAATAGGTTGTGTGTGTGTGTGTGTGTGTGTGTGTGTGTGTGTGTATACACTCACCTAAAGGATTATTAGGAACACCTGTTCAATTTCTCATTAATGCAATTATCTAATCAACCAATCACATGGCAGTTGCTTCAATGCATTTAGGGGTGTGGTCCTGGTCAAGACAATCTCCTGAACTCCAAACTGAATGTCAGAATGGGAAAGAAAGGTGATTTAAGCAATTTTGAGCGTGGCCTGGTTGTTGGTGCCAGACGGGCCGGTCTGAGTATTTCACAATCTGCTCAGTTACTGGGATTTTCACGCACAACCATTTCTAGGGTTTACAAAGAATGGTGTGCAAAGGGAAAAACATCCAGTATGCGGCAGTCCTGTGGGCGAAAATGCCTTGTTGATGCTAGAGGTCAGAGGAGAATGGGCCGACTGATTCAAGCTGATAGAAGAGCAACTTTGACTGAAATAACCACTTGTTACAACCGAGGTATGCAGCAAAGCATTTGTGAAGCCACGACACGCACAACCTTGAGGCGGATGGGCTACAACAGCAGAAGACCCCACCGGGTACCACTCATCTCCACTACAAATAGGAAAAAGAGGCTACAATTTGCACAAGCTCACCAAAATTGGACAGTTGAAGACTGGAAAAATGTTGCCTGGTCTGATGAGTATCGATTTCTGTTGACATTCAAATGGTAGAGTCAGAATTTGGCGTAAACAGAATGAGAACATGGATCCATCATGCCTTGTTACCACTGTGCAGGCTGGTGGAGGTGGTGTAATGGTGTGGGGGATGTTTTCTTGGCACACTTTAGGCCCCTTAGTGCCAATTGGGCATCGTTTAAATGCCACGGCCTACCCGAGCATTGTTTCTGACCATGTCCGTCCCTTTATGACCACCATGTACCCATCCTCTGATGGCTACTTCCAGCAGGATAATGCACCATGTCACAAAGCTCGAATCATTTCAAATTGGTTTCTTGAACATGACAATGAGTTCACTGTACTACAATGGCCCCCACAGTCACCAGATCTCAACCCAATAGAGCATCTTTGGGATGTGGTGGAACGGGAGCTTCGTGCCCTGGATGTGCATCCCACAAATCTCCATCAACTGCAAGATGCTATCCTATCAATATGGGCCAACATTTCTAAAGAATGCTTTAGGCACCTTGTTGAATCAATGCCACGTAGAATTAAGGCAGTTCTGAAGGCGAAAGGGGGTCAAACACCGTATTAGTGGTATTCAAACCACTTAAAAAAATAAATAAATAAACATGCATAGTCTATGTCAGTTTTATTTTATTACACATAAAACAAACACACAAACATACATCCGAATTAGCTTTTCTCATATAATAAATACTGACAATGAAATGGGTCAAATAAAAACTAATACACACTACAAGTACATACAACAAAAACTTTACAGGAAAACACTGAAACTACGACTCGCTACATGCCGCGTTGCTGCAGCTAGCTACTGCATTATCAGTATTACTGTAATATCTAATATACCACACATTGCAGTCGTCATCAAATGCAAATTCAAGAGAATCTTCGGAAACATGTTCCTCCACAGCTTCTTCTTTATCTATTAATGTTGGTATTTTTCAGAGTTTTAAGTAATCAACCAACGTACAATGTCCAACATTCAATGTATAATATGTCCCTTCTTTATTTATGACTTTTAACGTCCCACGTAATGCTTTCCCAAATGACCCCGACTTCTGCAGTATCCTGCAACTCTGGCACCTGACAAGCCGTCCCAGCTGTCCTGTCTGCTACCACAAAGTGCACACTTTACGCCGGCTTTGATTTCAGCTCCTATAACGGAAGTCTGAGCCATCATAACTGAATCTTCAGCTGCACGTTCTGCCTCCCCGATGTCCAGATCAAATGTCCAAATCTTTTCAGTCGTCGTGTCTGTGGTCATCGTCAGTTCCACTTTTACCTCAGAAACATCTGTGAATGCGTAGGACGACTCTACCTCCACGGCATTGATCTGCTTCTCCCAAACACAGATACTCATCTGGGCAGTGCCATCAGAGACTGTGTATCTCTTCACCTCTTTCTTCATCCCTCTGACAGTTACAAGTTTTTCCAATGATACTGCCAGGACTTTCACTTTCACCAAATGCATCTATATGAAATTAAAGTCATTGCTTTACCAAACTGCTCATCCACAAGTTTAGAAGTTTTACAAAAGGTCTACATTACCATCACAAAACATATTCATGAACGCACCTTCCTCCCTGCCGGCAAAGCTGCCACATCCACCAGTGTCTCTGACAGGCTACTGCGAAAGAAGCGTCACCTTCGCCACCGACATTTCCGTCGACTGATTACCAACCACGTCGAAATCAGACGTACCTTTAAAACCTACCAAAAAAAAACATAACACATTAAGACATACAGTGACAAACAAATCTTGTATAACTGAACTGCATAAAGCGATACTCACTTAAAGCCTTTCTAATATTTGTCAGCCTGACGGGAGTGCCACTCTCTGCAGCTTGTGTGAACTTTGCACGCTTCCTTGTACTAAACATAATTACGCCGTGGAACTGTTCTTGTTGAAGAATCCTTTGTTTTTACTCAGTTTTTTTTCTATGTCTGTGCGGTTCAATTATCTCAGGGACTAGCTAATTAGTTCTAGGTTCGTCTCAAGAGAAAATGAGGAGTCTCATTATGCAGAGCAGCAGGAGCAAAAGAATGACACATGGACTCAAAACAACTTGGTACTATATTGAATGAAATATTGACTGGTTGTAGAAGAAGGAAAAAAAACTAGAAGGAAAACCCTTTCTGCAATATGCAGTAACCCCTTTTCAAATCACTCACGTTTTGTTTCCAAACTCAGTAAAATGAGTACTCATACATAGGAACACATTTCTTCAAAAAAAGTGTGTGTGTGTGTGTGTGTGTGTGTGTGTGTGTGTGTGTGTGTGTGTGTGTGTGTGTGTGTGTGTGTGGATGTACCCCTTGACCTGAATGAATATAATAAATTACCTATTAAATGAGGTCAGTTCAAAACAAACACTGAACCATTGCATAAAGAACAATTACCAAAGAAAAATATTAAATATACTCAGCAAAAAAAGAAACGTCCCTTTTTCAGGACTGTGTATTTCAACAATAATGTTGTAAAAATCCAAATAACTTTACAGATCTTTATTGTAAAGGGTTTAAACAATGTTTTCCATGCATGTTCAATTAACCATAATCAATTAATGAACATGCACCTGTGGAATGGTCGTTAAGACCTTAACAGCTTACAGAAAGTAGGCATTTAAGGTCACAGTTCTAAAAACGCAGGACACTAAAGAGACTTGTCTACCGACTGTGAAAAACACCCAAAGAAAGATGCCCAGGGTCCCTGCTCATCTGCGTGAACGTGCATTAGGCATGCTGCAGGGAGGCATGAGGACTGCTGATGTGGCTAGGGCAATAAATTGCCATGTCCGCACTGTGAGACACCTAAGACAGCGCTACAGGGAGACAGGAAGGACAGCTGATCATCCTCGCAGTGGAATACCACGTGTAACACCTGCACAGAATCGGTACATCCGAATATCACACCTGCGTGACAGGTACAGGATGGCCACAACAACTGCCCGAGTCACACCAGGAACACACAAGCCCTCCATCAGTGCTCAGACTGTCCGCAATAGGCTGAGAGAGGCTGGACTGAGGGTTTGTGTGTTCCTGGTGTGACCATGCCAGAGGGCGAGCGACGGAGCTTCAGAGACCCAGGACAAGCGGCGAAGTTTGTGAAGGAGAACTTAAAACAACAAAGTTGTGGAAGAAACATTAAAATAAGGTGTAATCTTCTTCTAAAATGACAGATTCGCTGCTGAATGTAACATGTAGTTGCCGAACGTAGCACTTTATTTCGGGTCGTGCTATTATGGAACGGCTAATAGGAATAGTTCAGAGGTAATAGCCACTTTTGCAGTTTTATTATGTATAATTCCCCGCGAATTGATTGTGCACAGAGGTGTGAGGATGGCGATTGAATTAAACATATGGATCCTTTTTTTTTTTTTTTGGGGGGTTTAAACGATTGCCGTTTACATCATATATTTTGGGTGAAGGCTGGACTTGTTTTGTTGAGCTGTATTTAGGAGATGACTGAAAGCATTGGTAGGTCGATCTACTTATTTGTGAGAGGTCAGCTAGAGATTTTGTGTATGTTTGTTTGTCTTGAGTCGTGTTTTGAGCAAGGTTTTTTTTTTATTCCCGGTGGAAGCTTACCTGCCTTCCATGTTTATGACATCACCAAAGGGTAATGACTGGATCATGTGAAACCATTTTTCTGAGCTGGAGCTGCCGTGGTCTTAACCATCAAGTGAAAAGAAACCGAGGATTTTCCCATCTTGGTAAACTTAAAGCTTCAGTGGTATTTTTACAAGAAACCCAAGTGTCACAGCAGACTTAATAGGAATGGCTTCTCAAAGGTATCACTGCATGAAAAGAGGTGTATCTGTACTAGGGAACTCCTGTATACACCACTGATTTTCGGGAGTATCTACAAGTACCACTGAGCGTATACATCAAATTCCACCAACCTAGGATACTTCTGGATTGATACCAATTCGGATGTATCTTGCTGAGGGATTCTTCCATGGTACAGCCATTTGTTGCCATGGCAAATAACCCACTCAAGGCTCTTTGAAGGAGACATTCTCACCTCAACAACCATTTGCATTTTACACCTCTGCACAACTCTGCTGTTCCCCATTGGTCTTTTATCTCAACATTGATTGGTTGATTTTAATAAAAAAAAAAAGAAAAAAAAAAGAAAAAGAAACACTTCAACCCTGACATCTATTGGGACATTACCCAGTGACTTTCCTGTTATTTGATTGGTCACACTTTTTATTTAGCCCAACCCAAGCCCTCATAGCTTAGTGACTTGATTGGTTATTGGGCAGGTATGTAGACGGACCATATACACTCCCCACCCCCCACTGTACTATATATCCCCCACACCCTTTAAAAAATGAAAATAAAATTGATTCAGAAATTTTTTTATTAAAATAAAGCCAAACACTAATATACAAAGTAAGCATAAGAAATAACTGAAAATACGGAGAAAAAAAATGTGCAAATATTAGAGTTCCAGAAATGTATCTTCTGTTCTGATTCCATCAGCTCTTACACGCTGACGGTGCGTAAGACCATAGCATATATCCGCCTCCAATCGGGATTGAAGCTGCCGGCAAAGCTCAGACAATTGTGGGTTCCTGTGAGGTGGAGACCTCACAACCAACACCGGTCTTCCATCAACTATGGCATCCTCTTCATCGGACATCAGGTCCAAAATTGCAGTCTGCCACAGTTCTCTCTCTGCATCTGTTTGGATGACTTTAGACCTGGACTCCAGCAACTGCAAAACACACCATATGTTAACCCCTAAAAACACCCAGAGATGTACCAAACTTTATATATATATATTAATTTGTACACTTACTCGTCTTCTCCTTTGTCGGTTTTTAGCCCCTTTCTTAATGGGGTCTCTTAGCTGGGACTTTCCTGGCTGAGACAAAGAGTATTTCCTCCACAATGTCTCATATGTAGGAATTTAACAGCTCAAATGGGGGTGGTTTTCCACCAATGTTCAGGGGAATTGATTATGAATTAATTAATGATTAATTCATACACAATTAAATATGGAATATTAGGTTAGAACATAAGAACATAAGATTTACAAACGAGAGGAGGCCATTCGGCCCATCAAGCTCGTTTGGGGAGAACTTAGCTAATAGCTCAGAGTTGTTAAAATCTTATCTAGCTCTGATTTAAAGGAACCCATGGTTTTAGCTTCCACTACAATAGCAGGAAGACTATTCCATACTCTGACTACACGCTGTGTAAAGAAGTGCTTCCTCAAATTTGTTTTAAAATGTTCTCCCGCTAATTTCCACTTATGGCCACGAGTTCTAGTATTTAGACTAATATTGAAATAGTCATTTGGCTGAACGGCATCCATACCCGTTAGAATCTTATAGACCTGAATCATATCCCCCCTTAGTCTCCTTTGCTCAAGGCTGAACAGATTCAGTTCCGCTAACCTCTCCTCGTAAGACATTCCTCTAAGACCAGGAATCATTCTCGTAGCTCTTCGTTGCACCTTTTCTAAGGCAGCAATGTCCTTCTTGAGGTATGGTGACCAAACCTGCACACAGTATTCTAGGTGGGGTCTTACCAAGGAATTATATGTGTAACATCACCTCCCTTGACTTAAACTCCACACATCTAGAGATATAACCCAACATTCTGTTCGCCTTTTTTATTGCTTCCCCACATTGGCGAGAGTGGGACATGGAAGCATCAACATACATACCGAGATCTTTCTCGTAATCAGCTACCTTTATTTCAGTGGAACCCATAAAATATCTGTACTGTATATTTCTGCTCCCTGCATGGATTACCTTACATTTATCTGTGTTAAATTTCATCTGCCAAGTATCAGCCCATTCGCTAATTAAATCCAGATCCCGTTGGAGCCTCTCTGCTGCTAGATTAGTATCTGCTACCCCGCCCACCTTAGTGTCGTCTGCAAATTTAACCAGTTTACTGTATGTATTCGTGTCAATATCATTAATGTAAATTAGGAACAATAGTGGTCCTAAAATTGAACCCTGCGGTACCCCACTATAAACGGAGGCCCACTGTGACATAGTGCCTCTAATAACTACTCGCTGCTTCCTATCAGTTAGCCAGTTTTTGATCCAAGCTGCCACAGTTCCTAAAATTCCTGCAGCTTTAAGCTTTAACAAGAGCCGTTTGTGGGGGACAACATCAAAGGCTTTCTGGAAATCTAAGTAAATCACATCATAGGCCTTTTTGTGATCAATTTCACTTGTAGCTTCCTCAAAGAACTCAAGCAGATTCGTTAAGCAGGATCTACCTCTCCTAAATCCATGTTGGCTATCCTTTATAATGTTATTTGCATCTAGGTAATCTACCATTTTCACTTGAATTATAGCTTCCATTATTTTTCCAGTAATGCTAGTTAAACTGATTGGCCTATAGTTTGCCGGATTACTTCTATCCCCTTTTTTGAATATGGGTGTTATATTAGCATGCTTCCAATCTGATGGTACCACACCCGCAGATAACGATTTCTGGAATATTAAAGTCAAAGGTTGGCTAATAATATCCCTCATCTCTTTCAAGACTAAAGGTAAGATGCCATCAGGCCCCTGCGATTTTATTTATTTTGAGTTTAGCTAGGCTTAGTATCACATCAACCCCAGTTATACATATATTGGTCATAGACGATGCTGTATTCGTATTAATTGGTGGTAAGTTACTTGTGTTCTCTATTGTGAACACCCTTGAAAAATAATCATTAAACTCATTTACCATATCAATTTCGTTATCAATTATAAGGCCCTTACTATCCTGCAAATTAGTGATTTCAGCTTTTAGTGCTCTCTTGGAGTTAAAATATTGGAAGAAACCTTTACTGTCATGCTTAGCCTCCAATGCAATTTTTCTTTCTACATCCCTCTTTGATAGCCTAATGTCATTTTTTAACTCTGCCTGTAGACTTAGATACTCCTGCTTGATTTTGAAATCATTAGTTATTTTCCAGTTGTGGAACAGAGCCCTTTTCCTCCTGACTTTATTCTTAATTTCCTTAGTAAACCACCTTGGTTGTCGTTTCCTAGATTTAGTTTTGCTGGAAACAGGTATGAAGTCCTCTTGCACTTGCAACAATGTGCTTTTGAAAAATTCCCATGCCTCTTCTACTGTTTTGCTATTTAACTCTGTCCAGATTACAGTTTCTAATTTCCGTCTCATACCATTAAAGTTAGCCTTCCTAACATTGTATACTTTTAATTTAGACTTTGCTCTTCGGACACTAAAATTAACCTCGAATTTAACCATGTTATGATCACTACCGTACAATGGGTCTAAAACCTCTAATTTTCCAATCCTATCCTGGTTATTACAAAAAACGAGATCAAGAAGGGCTTCTCCCCTGGTAGGAGTATTAACAAACTGAGTAAAAAAACAATCCTGTACTAATTCCACCATCTCAAGTTCATTTACAGAAGAGCCAGAGACTGTGTCCCACTGTATCCCAGGTAAATTAAAATCACCCATAACCACCACATCATTTTTATTACTCATAATCCTGATATCATCATATAATATTCTGCTTTCCTCTACAGCTACATTAGGTGCCCTATAACAAACCCCGACAATTAGGCCATTTGAATCTTTAGCATCAAGTTTGATCCATACAGCTTCTGAATTTTTATTTTTATCAGTGAGATCCCTTGCCTGCAAGTTTTCTTTTACGTATACTGCAACACCACCTCCCTTCTTGCCTATCCGGTCTCTACGGAACAACGTATAACCATCCATATTATATTCATCACCATCATTGTCACTCATCCATGTTTCAGTTATTCCTATAATGTCGTAATTGTCTGAAGAAATGAAAGCCTCTAAGTCATTAATTTTGTTTCTAATACTCCTAGCATTCAAATACAGACCACTAATGGTAGGCCTTTTACAGTGTCTACTTTTAATTTTTATTTGGGCTTTCCGTCTCTCCCCACATAAATTCTTAACTGACCTCCCTGCCCCCCCAGTCCCTAGTTTAAACATTCCTCAACTATTCTGCACATACGCCTCCCCAATACACTGGTTCCCCTATGGTTCAGATGCAACCCGTCCGGCTTGAACAGGTCCCACCTGTTCCAGAAGGTCTTCCAGTGCCCCATAAACCTGAACCCCTCTTTCCTACACCACCATTTTAGCCACGCATTTAATCCCCTTATCTCAGCTAATTTTGCCTGACTTGCACGTGGCACGGGAAGTATTCCAGAGAATACCACCGTGGATGTTCTGCTTCTAAGCTTATCTGCGACTTCTTCTATAAATTTATCTTGCAGAACAGCCCTTCTGCCCTTTCCTATGTCATTGGTGCCAACATGCACCACGACCACTGGATCCACCCCGGCTGGGGCCAAAAGCCTGTCCACTCGATCTGGAAGGTCCCCTACCTGGGCACCAGGCAGGCAAGACACCGTACGGGACCCTCTATCACGGGTGCACACATAACTATCTACACCTCTTATAATTGAATCCCCAACTACCACAACCTCCCTCCTACTAGGGTTAGGTGGCTCCTTGGTGCCCAAGGGCCCACCTGCCTCCCCAGTCTCTTCCGGCTCTAAAGCTGGAAGCACCTGAAAGCGGTTAGAAACCGTTACTTCAGGTGATGCCGCCTCTGTGAACTGTGTACGTCCTTTTCTACCTCTACGACCTACGTTCACCCAGCTCTCTCGACCTACCTGTTCATCATTCTCCCCCCTCCCCGCTTGTGACGTACACATAGTCTCCCTAGAAGGCGTATTAACTCTCTCCTTTAACTCATTGCTATGCTGGATGAGAGCCAGCCGCTCCTCTAGGTCACGAACCTGGACCATGAGTGAGTCAACTAACCCACATCGCTCGCAGACGAAGTCCGACTGGACGCAAGCATCCAGAAGGGCAAACATCTTGCAAACACAACACTGAGCTGGCCCCATAATTACCTAACTCACTATGTTCCTGTCCTTTACTCCCAGCCCAGTATATTAATAGAGAATATATAAACTTTTAGTTGATCTAATTAACGTATAGTTAAAACAAAGTGCCGAGTACACTAAAACACTAAATTAACACTTGCGTTAAATCGGTACTTTATTATAAATTATCCGGCAGCGTCAGCGATAACAACCATTAAATTTAACTTTTTAAAATAACCAAATTTACAATTACTTACCCGAGATTAACTTCCTGCTGAACCACGTTTAGCTTAAACTAAAGCGAAGTTGCTCTAGGGAGGCCAAAAAACCACAAAAACCCTCTCAAAGCAGGCTACTGCCGGAGCGGGAAAAAAAGTGGAAAATGTCCTCCCGGCCCCGACCGGCGACCGAGCAAAGCTCCGGAGCAACTGACCTTTTAGAGTTAATGTTACCGATGTTCGATAATATTACCCGCGGGTGTTTGATGCGAAGGACGCAAACAGAAACGCCACTCGCGCCCGCAGCTGTCGGTAACACTCACAAGGACAGACAAGCACACACGTAAAAATAAGAGTAAAAAATGAAAACAACAACAACCACCCACATAACCGTGCTGGCACACAAACGCTCAAATATACTTTACAGAATTCAAATCAAATCAACCGCTTCAACAGGCACACAACACAACCCGTCTGGCTTGAACAGTACAGCAATCCCAGCAGCCTCTACAGCAATCCCAGCAGCCTCCCTCAGCCTCCTTGAGTTGTTATTCCAATATCACAGTCTTTATATTAGTCCCACTTGGTAAAGAGCTGGATGATTTAAGTCCAGAATGTGAATGGAATTCATTCGTTGGTATCACTACTCAGTCTAAGATAGCTGCCCGTCCACCGGGTCAGCTTCTCTCTGGCCAAGAGCTGAGTCGCTTGGTTACAAAGAGAGAGTCTCGCGATACTTGAGGACGCGAGTGGGACTTCAAAGCTCAGTAACGGGATTCAGACCAATAAAGTGACTTATTGTAAGCACAGAGAGGGAGATTTAAAATGTGAACAGCATGCGTTTATTCTAATGCTACACTAAAACAGGACAAACATTATACATAACATAATACATACAAACACAATAACGAAATTACGGAAAATGGATTTACAGTAGGAAACAATGATCAGCTTTGATTAAATACTGTTCTGCAATGGCAAGCCTAGGATCTAAACAGGCAACCCAGATTTCAGTGTAGATCAGCCGGTACCAGTTGCCTATGAGAGTTGACGGTGAGTTTACGTGATTGCAGCGGGGATCAGCTTTGTCTTTTGTTGAAACTCGCGGCGAAGAGGCTTCGGAGTTTCGATGGTAGATTTATCTTCTCCGCGCGTAGTTTCTCCCACAGTCTTGGATTGGAGGCTTCGCGTTTTCTTCTTTTCTTTTCTCCCCCTCCCCTCCTCTGGGTGTGAGGTTTTTGTGCCCCATGGGTGCCATGAATATTCATGACCCAGGGTCCGACTCATACCCAATGAGAATTGGTACCTGGATCCGAGGGGCCGGTTGCAGGCTCCCCGAATGGCCCCATAGATTTATGGTGGTCTTTGGCCAAATTTTGTGCTGATTTTAATTAAGTAATTTAGCTTTGGATAGGTTCAATTGTGTAATTATCCGTCCCCAGATTCATTTTCGGACATAATTTAGGATGACATCGATACCAAACATGATATTCCACCTTCGATTCAAACCTTAGCTAATTTTTATTGATTCATTTATACTTCCTTTTATGAGGTGCATACTTATTATTGCCATCAATGTACAGAATACCTGGTTAGGTGGTATATCTCACAGCTGTGACAAGTTTAGGTGAGTTTCACTGAAGCTGTACCCCATTGCATACGGTGTGTCCTAATTAAGGATGGCTCGGGTAACTGTCTTTACTCCAGTAAAAGAACAATATTGATTATGCATTGACAAATTATAAAATGGAGCAAACCTGGCTAATAAAAAGGGGTTCAGTACACAAGTTTTAACATACATTGCATAGTCTCTCTCAAAGGGAGGCAGAAAAAGAACGCGAATCTCCGATTCACGGCTGTAAGGTATAGATAAGTGACCGCTTTTCTACCCCTCCCCCCCTTTGGTGAGGGGTGTGGGCTTTCCTTAGTTCTATTAAATAAATAACTATGCGCTCAAACATTTCTACCTACTTGGTTACACCACTTAAACTCATTCCCCAATCTCTGAGAGAGGTGTGAGCGCGTGGTTGGATAACCCCAGTGTTTACCTATCTGTGCATATTGAATTTTATTTATATATATATATATATATATATATATATATATATATATATATATATATATATATATATATATATATATATATATATATATATATATATATATATATATATATATATATATATATATATATATATATATATATATATATATATATATATATAAATAAAATAATTGTCCAAGTGGCGAAGATACAAAGGGACATTCATAAGAGAAATAGAAGACAATTGTGACTGACACATACACATCCACCAAGTTTACAGTGATGATGCCAAATAATAGTGAGGACAATATACAGTCAAATACACATAGGTGGCATATGATTTTAGCTTTGTCCCACTCCAGAGGTATGCAGGATCTCCCCCCCCCCCCCCCCCCTTCCCTCCTCTCCACACTATTTGGGTCCTCCGTTTGAGGGCCATAAACATTGGAATGCAGGCTTCGGCTTCCCTGGAGAGGGGCCCCTCTGCGTATGGGTACGGAGCTAGATCTTAGCATGGCCGACTCACTCCCTCAGCAGCCATAAAATACTGTCTGTGGGGCCTGCGTGATCCTACATACCCCCCCTTTCGGCTGATTATGGCACACGACACAGAAACTTCCCATCCTTTTGACAGCCTGGGTAGCATGGTAGAAGGGAGTCGACCGTTGGCATCAGGCTTTGGAGACAGGAGTGAGTGGGGACAACACCGGTTTATGGCGGTCAAGGATCGAGGCTCTCGAGGGTTGCCTAAGGGTCCCCGCTATTGGTAGTACCCCTGCGCGGGGGCAGAGGAGTTACCTCGATAAGATCTCCCACCTGTTCAGTTGGAGGTTCGGTTTGGTAGTGTAATGCGGGTGGCAGTGTCATGTTGGTCATATGTAAGCGTGGCTGTCTTGGAGGGAGTGTTAATGAGCCACTGACTTCCCACGATTTCAGCCTGGGTTCCAACCACTTCAGATCGTGGTGTAACCTCGGCCGCGCAACTGGAGTCAGCCATCATCGGCTCGAGTCCACAAATACCTTCCGTGTTATCTCGGACAAAAGGTTTACTGGGACACAAATAGTGGATATCCTTGGTTTGGGTACACATGCGGAGATTTGGGGCCAGATAGAGTTCAGGGTTGCTGTCATGATAAGCCACCACGTCTGGGGTATGGAGCCAGACATAAGTGACTCCTCGCCAGAAACCCACATTGATGACGTCCTTTAGGCGGTAGATGCTGTTTTGGTCTATAATGGGTAGGTTCACGAGGAATGCTACTTCCCGGAGAATGGGATTAATGTATAATGGTATAGTGCTTCTCAGTGAATAAGCTAAATGGGCTTGTATGGACTGTACAGCTCCCCGCGTGGCCCTGGCCAGGATATTTTGCACGAGGCTCAAGGGCACCAGGCACGGTGGTATTCTACCCATGGCCAAGCTATCCAGAGAGGAACTTATCTCGCAAAGCATGTCCCCCATCAACACCGAAACGACTTGCGTGTGCGCATAGTCGTTCGGAAGAACGTGGAAAAGTTGGTTTACGGCCTTCACTGTCTGGTTGAGGATGACACTATGAGTGTTTACCACAACGATGGTGCCCTGCACGGTTTCACCGATAGCTTGGGCCGCATCCTTCTGGGCTCGAATCTGTTCTTGAAGTTTGGGAATTTCGTTCTGCAATTCACTGACGTGACGTCGTACGGTGGCTAAATTTATGGCATTGACTGTGGTAAACCCAATATTAAAAAGGGTGCCTACAGCTGCGGCAGCCCCTAGCAGCGCCCCCAGGAACCTCTTAAGCGGTTCCAATCCCCGCCCTAATTCAGCTTGGGTCACAGTCATCTTTTGTAACTGCTGCAACATATAGGTAGTGTCCGCAGCAGCGTGGTGAAGGGCGTCCCGAGTCCACCGGATGCCCGCCCAACTAGCCTGGGGCTTTTCATTGGGGTAATGCGTTCGGTAGACCTCGTAGGGGTCAAGACGGACAAATACCCTCTGCGTGTGGGTACGGCAGTTGGTAATCAATAGGCCCGGTTGTTCCCTCAAGACGATGCCTGAAGGAGGCCCGGGAACAACCGTCTCAGACTGGGGCTTTGCTCCTCCCATCCAGAGTAACGTCAGGAGCAGGGTCAGCATCCTCCTAGTGGCAGGGGGCAGACAATGAAAGATCGCGTTATGAGGGGCACTGAGCTAGGTCGGAGCCTCGGGTGGTTGAGCTTGTGGAGTAGGGTTAAAGAGTAGTGAAAGAGGGTAGGATAGTGAGAGGATTGTGCACAACGGTGCAGAGGGGACAGAGAGAGTTTGAAAACCCTAACACTCAGCCAGGGAACGACTGAAATCAAATAAACGGGACAAATAAAAATGCATAACCGTATCCTCTTCAGTAATTTCCCGGGCACGTGTGAGCCACCCCAGGTCCTTACCAAAAACAACAACCAAATGAAATAAATAGTTAAAAAGAACTTAATGTCACTCAAATACCAGTAGTCAGGCTCACCACCTTAGTCTACCCATCTGAGTTTCCTTGTCCCTTTTTTTTGTTTTGAGCTTGGGGACATATTTAAGGTTGAAGGTTAGCTGTGGTTTATTTGGAACGGCTGGCTTGATCCTGAACACTGTCCACTGGGGAATGATCAGTGGGTCTTCTCAGCCTTCCTTGGGTTTGGTGTTGCCTGATTTGGTTTCGGTGAACCCACTTGAGGCATGTTTCTGGAGTGCCTCGGCTCATCCTAATACGGTAAGCTACAGGGGACAGTTTGTCCATGATTTCATGCGGTCCTGACCAGCGTGGCAGGAGTTTCCTGGAGAGTCCTTGTGTGGAATTCCGACTGCTCGGCTGCACGAAGTTGTAGTACCAGACTTTGTCCCCCACTTGGAGTTCTTCCTGTGAGGTTTTCTGGTCATAGTAGGCTTTCCTGCCTTCTGCTGCCTTCTGCAACTCCTGCTGGGCGAATGCGAAGGAAGCTCTTAGGTGCTTGTGCAGACTGTCCAGATACTGCTGCGTGGTGTAGGCTGTGACAAGGCTGTGGTCACCTGTTTGGTAGAGGAGGTGGAGAGGGAGTGTCATTTGTCATCCTGTCATTAGTTCGAAGGGTGACACTCCCGTGGACTTGTGGGGTGTGGCCCTGATGGCCATGAGTACCAGAGGTAGCTTTACATCCCAGTCCTTCTGATTTGATGTCGTATTTCTTCAGCATGCCGACTACGGTTCTGTTGGTCCATTCTACTTGGCCGAATGCCATAGGGTGGTGGCTGATATGGAACTGTGCTTTGATGCCCAGAAGTTTCCAGATGTCCTTCATCACTTCGGCAGTGAAATGGGTGCCTCGGTCTGAGTTGACCTTCAGCGGGAGGCCAAATCTGGAGAACACATGGTTCATGAGCAGGTATGCCATTGTTTGGGCTGTGTCATTGGGTGCTGGTAGGCATTCTACCCACTTGGTGAACTGGCAGGTGACAGTCAGGAAATACTTGTTTCCCCGGGTCGATCTCATCAGGGGTCCTACCCAGTCGATCTGCAGATCTGACCATGGGAAGTTGATTCCCCGGCGCTGTAGAGGGGCCTTGTGGTTTGGGTTTGCTGGCTGAAATTGGCAGCAAACCAGACACCCTTTCACGTATTCGGTCACGTCCTGCTGCATGTTAGGCCAGTAAGCTACCTGACTGAGGGCTTGATAGGTTGCTTTGGCATTGCGGTGCCGCAGGGTGCGTCGTGGGCGTAGAGTAGCATTACCCCCCTTTGGTCCCGAGGGACCATGAGCCTTGGCGAAGTGTGATCCTCGAGGACGTAGAGAAGTACGCCCTTGACCAGACGCAGAAAGGCGAGGAGTTGGATGAGGACGCGGCGATCTGCGGAGGCGTCGAGATCCGTAGCCGAAATCGGGTTGGTGGCGGGGTCGCGGAGGTGATCGGAGATCTTGCTGAGCACAGCATCAGCAGATTGGAGGGAGACAACGTTCGAGTCAGCAAGCTGAGGGCCGAGGTCCAGGAAGGAAGATGCTGGGGCCAAGGCCAGCTCACGACCTTGGCGGCGAGTGATGGCATGCACAGCAGGGTTGGGTGGGGGGGCTTGAAACTCCCACGGGTCTCCGTTCAACGCTCCAGCTTTGGCGAGCGCATCTGTTTGGTCATTGTAGTTCTTGTCCAGGCCTGGGAGTCTGGAGTGACCACGGACCTTTTTCCAGTAAATGTGCATGTCGTGCGACGTTATCAGCGTGTCACACGTCTGCAGCAGTTCCTGGTGTTTGACTGGCTTGTTACCTGATGTCTTGAAGCCATTCTGCTGCCAGTGAGGGAGATGGCATAGGAAACTGAGTCGTGCATAGTTGGAGTCCGTGCAGATCAGCAAATCCTTTATGCCCTGTTTGGCAGCCAATTCCAAGGCAATCAAAATTGCTGCTAGTTCCGCATATTGTGACGTGCGGGGGGCCAGCTTGAACTGCTGTGGTGGGAGTGGATCGTCTCGGAGCCATGTGAGACCTGCCCCGGCTTTCAGGTTTCCTTGATGGTTGAAAGCACACCCGTCCACATAAACGGTGACCATGTCCTTACAGACGTTCTCATCAAAGTAGTGATGGTGAGATGGCTCCATCACCATCTGTGGGTCAGGGACACTGATTGCTGATGGTTCATCCTGAGAGCAGTTTTGGCAGCTAGCTAGTCCTGTCCCAAGGGGTAGCTTTTGGGTTTGGGCATACCGGACGTCGATGTCATGGCCCTGGAGTGTCATCAGCCAGGTGGCTATGTGTGAATTAGTGACCACCCCATCTCTGATGCGCTGGCTGTTGAGGAACGTGACAGGTTGATGGTTAGTTTCAATGATGGTCTTCTGTCCCCCAATGTAGTTGGAGAAATGCGTCATTGCCCAAACGGTGCAGAGTAGTGCCTTTTCACAATCCGAATACTTGCGTTCTGGTGCCAGAAGGGTTTTGCTGGCATAGGCAACTACACGCCTGTCTTGGTCATAGATTTGATACAGCCCTGTGCTCAGACAGTCCTTCAAGAAGCCTGCTTCCAAGTGTAACTCCTTGTCCGGGTTTGGGTAAGCCAGGCAGGGTGCTGAGCACAAAAGCCGTTTCAGTTCTGTCATGGCCTCTTGTTCTGTGGTCCACTGAAATGGGATATCCTTCTTCAGAAGGGTGGTCAGTGGTCTGGCAATGTCCGCATAGTTTTCAATAAACTGTCTGGAGTAGTTGCACACCCCTAGGAAACTGCGCAATTCTGACAGGTTAGAGGGCGCCTTGATGTTCTGGATGGCCTGGGTGCGGCAGGACTGGGGCTCAACACCGTTTGGGCCCACCAACAGGCCAACATAATTGACCTTGGTTTTGCATCACTGGCCTTTGTGGAGGGCAATTTTGGCACCTGCTGTAGCCAGTTGTCCTAAAACATGGTCAAGTTCAACCAGATGAACGTCCATTGTGGTGCTTCGGACCAGAATGTCATCCACATAGACGAGGTTTCCTCGAGCTCTGGCGTCAGGCAGTGCCTTGTTCAGGAAAATGTTGAACTCAGCCGGCGAGTTGGCATAACCGAAGGGGCACCTGGTGAAGGTGTATTGTTTGTTGGCGAAGGTGAACGCCAACTTATGTTGGTCTTCAGGGTGCACTGGGATGGTCCAGAATCCAGAGGCCACATCCATAGTGGAGAAGATTCTGGCACCCCTGACTTTGGGGAGGTCTTGTTCCAGCTGTGTCATGGGCCAACGGGACAGAGGCACTTGCTGGTTCAGTTTCCTGTAGTCAATGGTGGGGCGCCATTTTCCATTCGGTTTGAGAACTGGCCAGATGGGGGCTGAGTAGCTGCTGTTGCATGGTCGGATGACACCCTTTTCCAACATGGCATCGATGATGTCCTGCACAGGCTCGTATGAAGCGATGGGTATCTTGTACTGCTTCACGAATGTTGGCGGGGCCCCTGGTTGAGTGGGGATGCGGACCATGTGAATGTCCGTGAGTCCACAGTCCAGAGAATCTTTGGCGAAGAAGTCCTTATACTTATAGATGACTTGACGAAGCTTTTGACGATCTTCATCACAGTCAATAGCGTCGGCGTCTTTGAGGATTTGCCGTACTTCCGCCTCAAATCCAGTGTAGGGTTCACTGATTTCCTCTGTGGACTTCGGCATCGACTGATTTGGGGGTTTGACCGCTTCTGAGTCTGTGGTTATGGCACAAATTGTGAGATGTTGCTCATCTGTGAGTTCAACTCTACATACCGCCTCCTTCGTCACCGGTACGGTGGAAGTAATGGCGATGGCGCCGGTCGGTGCTGTGAACAGCCGATCTCTGTCTAGCTGGGCTGTCAGCAAGTTAGTGGGGATCTGACCAATCACCGGGAGTGCCAGGTCAAAATCATGGAACTGTTGGCTGATGAGCCATCCTACCCTGGTTGCCCTGGGTACAGTGATGTCGGCTGCCGTGCAGTTATTGACGAGCACATTCACTCTCCGACCTGTTACCTCCAGGAGCGGCATGGCCTCCAGGGTGAGTCCCAATTCCGTGGCTTGGGCGGACGGCTGGAAAAAGGCCAGGGAGTGGTCTAGCGTTTAGCCTTTCTGCATGTTCAGGCACATCGAGTGCCTTTCCTGTATGCGGGGAGTGTCACAGTTAGTTCGGTGACCATTGCGCATGCTTCCTGAACAGAGGTTGTCAAGGTCCACCTCGGATTGGTGCATCTGTCGCCAGAGGGAGGTCCAAAGGATGTTGTTGATCGTGTCCACTTGGATGGCCATTCTGACCAGTAGATCCGCACCAATGTGGACCGAGTGTGGAAGATTTGGGATGATCGTGAAGTAATGCCTGGTCGCTGGTTCCAGATGAGGTCCAGGGCACAGATGCCTGTGGCTGAGACAGTGGACTCCGGGTCCGTGCTCAGCGGGAACCTCGAGGCTTTACTGGCATGTGGCACGGGAACGTCTCTTTGCCTTAGTTCCTTGTACAGTTTCTGACTAATGGCGGATTTTTCCACCCCCAAAGTCATCACCACGTCCATGACTTCCATGCCTTGCAGCCGAATGCCGTCCCTGACCTTGGGACGATAGGGTCCCGGAGTAGGATCCAGGCTGCACAGGAAGGAGTCATGTCGCTGGTATGGGTCTCCTGCGTTGAGATGCTGATCTGGAGGGGAGTCTTCTCCTTGGTGCAGAGTGAAGTCTGGGGAGACAGCCAAGGTTTGGCATTCCCCCATGACGGTGTTGGATGTCGGCAAGGGCAGTGGTTCTCGGACCTGAGCCCAGATTTTTAAGCGCTGCAGGTCCAGCAGTGGCTCAAACCGGTTCAGGAGGTCTTTTCCAATGAGGAGAGGGATGGATTTGAGTTGGGAAATGTATATGGGGTGCATCACGTTCATTGGGCCAATGGACAAGTTGAGTGGCATCACGTGTTCGATCCTGGTGCCTATTGGTGAATAAGCTTGCACGTCCAGGGAGCACTTCTTGGGCTGGAGGGTTTTGTTCTCCCAAGCAGCTAGGTGTTGCACCTGTAGGAAGAGGCTGGTAGACATGAGTGTGATGTCTGCTGCCGTGTCGATGAGGGCCTCCAAGGTGATCACATCCTCTAGGGTGAGGGATAGATACAGCTTCTTGGCCACCCCCCTTTCCACCAAGTCCCCCAGGAATCGTGGTGTAGGGGCCTGGACGGAGATTGGCGAGGTGTTGCCATCGTCAGGTTGGTGTTCTGAATCACGACACACCACAAGAACAACGCTGTCAGGCACAGGCGAGGGCTCATCTCCCTGGTCGGGTTCTGTGGTGGGGGCAGCGACATCAACTGTGACAACGAGGTGTGAGTCCGCAGCTTTTTCTATTGGAGGCAGGGCTTCTTCCCTGGTTATGATAGGAATGACCGGTGGGGTTCGAATGTTGCCTGGGGTTGAAGGCCAAGGCAATTCACGGGTATGGTCAGGTGCGGGTTCAGATGACGACTGGCCCTCTCGTCCTAGTCACTTGGGATCTTTCTCTCAAATTCCTGGGACTCTTGGGGGAATTCTGTTCGAAGAAGTCGCGCAGCATTTGAAGCAGGGCGGACTCCTCCTCTTTCTTGGACGGTTCCGGCTTTGCATCCCGTTCCAAATCCCTTGTTCCATCAGACTGGTTCCGCGGTAGGATTCTTCGCGGTCTCGGGGGAGAGCCGGAGTTAGGACGCCGGTCTTCCTCCTTGTTCCACGAATCCCGTGCTTGTGGCTTGCCCTTGTTAAGGTGGTGTCGTTTCTCCCACTGACCTGGCTGGGTCTTTGCCTGCTGAGGGTGTGAGCTGGGGTATCGCTCTCTGGGGCCCATGGCCTTCCAACCGTGGTTACGGGTTGGAGCAGGGGGTTGAGAGTGGCACCTTCTAAGGGTAGGCTGGGGTCTTGCGTCACCAGGTTCAGCACTGTGGTAGCCTTGGGTGGTTTCTCTGTTGCTGCTCGTTGCTTGTTATAGGCCTTGATTGCCAAGTTTCACAGCCGCTGGCTGGTCATGGTGTGGGGGCACGCCATGAGCCCAATGTGATGATTCACGGTGGGATGGATATTCCAGAGGAAGAGAATCCTTGAAGTTTACATCTTCTTCCATGCCTGGTTCATTTTTGGACCCGAAGTAGGCTCGCCGTAAGCGGTTGTAGTAGACTTGGGACGTTTCCTGTCTACTCTGTCTGACGTCGAGTGCCGTGGTAAGACCTTGTTCTGACTCTGAATCAGAGAATTCTCGAGTCAGTGCTTCATGTAGCAGCTTGGGGTCCATCTTGACTTGATCTGGCTGTCGATCCAAGAAGCTGCAGACCTCTAGGCTGGAGGCGATCCTGATGAGGTAGAGTCTATCTTCATGGGTCACATTGTCCAGCCTTTGGAGGTGGAAGTCAACATCTCGTAAGTAGGCATGTATGTCGTGGCCGCCCGTAGGGTCAGGGGTGAACTTGTTCACGTTCCAGGCTACCTTATCCAGCTCTTTGGTGGTGAGTCTGTAGCGGTGAGGGACTGGTCTTGGTAGGCTCGTGCCGTCTGGGGAGTCTTCCTTGAAATGGGCCCTCCAGGCGCTTGGTTCCTTGAAGTTGCTGGATAGGTGGGGTGGTCCTTCCACCCTGTGAGTAGTTACTGGAGCCGGGTACAACTGCCTTGGGGGTGGCAGTGTGGCAGGAGGGGACCCTGGTGCTCTTGCTGGGTTGTACGGCGTTTCATATTCTGCCTTCGTTGCGCGCGCCCATTCGAGTTCTTGGCTCAACTGGTCAAGTTCCGTAGCATCAGCTTGGTGCTTCCTCTTAGCATCACTGAGCTGTTATCGGAGGTCCGTCACCTGGTGCCTGAGCTCGCGAACTTGCCTTTGGCCTTCAACCCGATGGTCCTCCAGGGTTTGGATTTGGTTGTTCCTTTCATGGAGCTCTTTGTGGGCTCTATCCAACAGGGTTTCAACCTCTGGCTTTCTGTTCTCGTTGATCAGCCTGAACTCGGAGCTCTTCCAGGGCTTGTTGAAGCTCTTCAGTGAGTTTGTGTGTCATCTTCTATGGTCTCCTCCCCCTCTGGGGATGGGGTCCTCTTTTGCTGGAGTTCTTGCTCCAACTTCTCGATGCGATCTTGTGCTTGGATAGCATCTTGATGACTCTCGGCCAGTTGTCTTCGGGTGTCTCCATCCCGTTGCTTGAGGATTTGCACCTGTTCCTGGAGGCGGGATGTTTCTTCTTCACCCATCATCAGCCTGGCTAGAAGCTTGTGTGCTAGGGAGCCGAGTACTTTGGTTAGCTCTTTGCTTCCGGGCTTCTGAGTAGGTGGCATGGCCATGAGTTCAGCAATGTCCTCATCAATTTGGTCCATGCCTTTTTCCTGTATGAGCTCCGTGTGACCGGGCAGGAAATCACCAGTCATGACGTCCAGCCAGGTGCCTAAGGCTTTCCATTGGTCCAGGGGGTTTTCTCTGTGGGCCATAGTGACTTGATTAACTGAAGGGTGACACTAGAGGTCTGTTGCTCTGACGGGTATGGGCTAGGCGGGTGGCCTGCTACCTGAAACTGAGGTGACAAATCAAAGAAAGTAAAAAAACAAATAGGACTAGGGCCTGTCAATAGGTAACAGGGCGGGTGTATTGAACCACGAAACTGGTTACCCAGACAAAATAAATAAAGAAAAGTTGTTCCCTGTGAGCGTCTGTGGTAGGAAGAAGAAACGACAGCTAACTCTGGAAGGAGTCAAACCACCGGCTGTGTGTGACTACTGATGGGCTGTCAGGAGAGAGAAGGGAAGTTGGGGGAACAAGGTGAATTTCCAGCGGCAATAGCAGTGGGACCACGTTCAAAACCTGGCTTGCTGTTGCAGATCAGATTTAACCAGAAGAGGGAAAATTGGCAGGTTCTGTTCTGCTTGCCTTTATGCGGTGTGTCGCGGTGTTAAGCTATTTACTGGAGTGGAGGGGTTTGAATGCTGTCAGGTGTCTCTCCCGGACAAGGCACGTCCCACAGCTCAATCTTAACCAAGCAGGCCCAAGCCCGGCTCCCACTCCCCCGATCCCCAGCAATGTCAACTAGGAAAGGGCGTGTTCTGTACGCACAACTGAGACAACCCAGGTGGGGCTCAGCTTATCGGGCGCACTGCCTGGCCCTGACTCGAACAAGAGACGGCGCAACGGCACTCGGGTGTCACCCAACCGATTGAGAGTAAAAGCTAGGGCTGTTCTCCTGAACTTCGCCCTAGACGAGGTCCTGCTCAAACTTGTAATGACCTCCCGAGATACCTGCCAACCTTGCCCTTAATGAGTCAGCGGGTGCAGCCCAGCTGGCGCGCTTTTGGGCGTCCAATTGCTGAGAACTTCCCTTTCAGTTCTGACAAACTGTAAGATCGCACGCAGTGACAGCAGCAACTCGGACAAGCTCCACCAACCAGAGCGGATGGTAAACGCCCAGTGCCGGAAAAGCTTGACTGATCACACTCAGAACCCCAACCGCTGCCTGATTTGGTTGGGCAAGTAACTGATTTATTATTATTGATTTTATGTATTTAATTCAAACCCTTGCATAAGTCCTTGTGTTGGGGAAGGGAGTAATTAAAATCATAAAATGTCAAAAGGCCAAATTAAAATGAAACAGGGAGAGGAAAAGTCAAATTAAATCAAATGAGATTCTAATTAATTTATCATAAACCTAAGTTGATTGTGTAACAATTAACTAATTAGATGCCACCAAGTTGAATAAAAGTAGTCCTATGGTTGACTTCTGCTCAGAGTACAATGCCTTGGGATCCAATTCAATGTTTTCGGAGCTGACCACTAGAGGCGCAATTTAAATGGCGTAGCACTTCTATGGTTGACCCCTAGAGGCGCAATCCAAAATGGCGTGGTACTGCCAGGCCTGCCCACTAGAGGCTCTATGGGGCGTTACTCTCTCGGTGGGAGGCGTTTGTGACCCTTACAGTGGCGTCGGGGCAGGCCTGCGGCCTTATCCGACCCAGATGTGATTACGGTGGCGTTTGTGGACGGCACTCATAATCGAGGCGATCGCTAGACAATGCTGGTTTGCCAATGCTAGAAAATCGATCTTTAACTCTTTCATTGTCGCCGCCTAGTGGTTCGGACGCATACGTCCGAATTTTCAATAACAGAAAAAAATGACGTTCAATAAAAGAAACAAATGTATCAAATCAACCAAAAACGGCTTGTTGCACTACAAAAAACCTTTCAGATAATATCTGTAGAAAGTTGCGCAATTTTTGTGCCATGGTTTTTTTGTAACAAGTAAAAATAAAATGACCATGGTAGCCATCTTTAAACGGGTCGAGTGTCAGGAAGTAAAATATAAGTGTTAAATGAAAAAATGAAAACTAAGCACTTCAAACTATTTCTTTCACGGCCAATAATTCATAAACCGTCACAGTATTAAGACAAAACACGCATTTTTCCATAATGACTGTAGTGCTCTCAAATAGCTTGCTCACTCATCGCGGAAAAATGTCAGTCGGCATTCTGTACATTCGTGCAATGTTTTTTATCTTCGGAGTTTTAGAAGAAAACCAGTGAATAAAATGACAAAGTTACCCTCGTTTGAAAGCTTGATCTCTTATGTACATAAATCAATCACTGTAATCCTTCATTGTCAAGTATTTTTTCAGATATATGCTCTGCTTCCCTGCTAGCACATTATTTTTTACGCACTGAACCTTTGCCCATGGTTGTTTCACCATAATAAACTTTTTACATGAACATCAAATTACAGTGTCATTTGCTTCATCCAATAGAGGTGTGTCTAAGGTTTGCAAAATGGTATGGGATGTGCTGATTGGTCATTGTTTTTCGCGCTGGGGACATGAATGCGCAAATTATTCTCTGCAGGTGCAGTATTTGTGGGAGTGTCTCGAGTACGCATTGCGCACGTAGTCTCCGTGAGTTTACCCAGTTATTTTCGGACAACAACTTTTTTGACTGAAGAAAAATGGCTCGGATGACTTTCACTGTTGAGAAAGCACAGAAGATGATTTTGAAGAGGGGGAAGAAAGTGTCGCTTTTATCCATTGATTCGATGGAGGAGGACGCTTTTTTGCGCGGAGAGGATGCAACGCTCGACATAAGTACATTTATTTACAGTTTACATTTTACTCTTTTATTCTATAGATTTTTATAATTACGTGATTCAGCAAATTACAATTAACATTTGCTTTGGTAACACTTGTATTGTGGTACATTGGGAAAAGTTCCGCATCGCCTTTGTCAAGCTTTGAAGTGTGCAAAGTAATGCAGCACTTTTGGCTTTCACTTGGGCAAAGTTACGCGGGGCTTTGTTTGGGCAAAGTTATGCGGGGCACTTGTCGGCCTTGTTTGAGCAAAGTTATGTACAGTACTTGTCGGCTTTGTTTGGGCAACATTATGTACGGTACTTGTCGGCTTTGTTTGGGCAACATTATGTACGGTACTTGTCGGCTTTGTTTGGGCAAAGTTATGCGGGGCACTTGTCGGGCTTTGTTTGGGCACAGTAATGCGGGGCACTTGTCGGGCTTTGTTTGGGCACAGTTATGCAGGGTTATGGTTAGAAACAAAATGTTTCTTATGACCCATAAGTGGTAATGCATTTAGAAAGAAAGACGCTATCCCAAAACACTGCTAGTTACACTGCGGCCATTTTGGATAGGTTTTGGATAGGTTTGGCACAAGTCGTGTGAATAAAATATAGATTTTCCTACAAATGTGTGGTGATTTTTGTGTGACAAAATGTTACTTATGACCCATAAGTGGTAATGCATTTAGAAAGAAAGACGCTACCCCAAAAAACACTGCTAGTTACACTATTGCCATTTTGGATAAGTTTCAGATTAGTTTAGGTTAGGTTTTGGATAGGAAAGGCTCCCAGTTGCACCATTTGCTCTTTCCTCCGTAAAACCTGTTGGGCTGCATCAAATGATATGAAATTGGGCACACATGTAGAAAACAAGTTTGGGAACCAGATTTTTTAAATTGGACCTATTCCATCATGTAGTTTTTGAAATATTTACAAAAATCCAAGACACAAAGACAGGTTTTTGTATTTTTCCAGCTGTTTTTGTTATATTCGCATGTCCATAAATTATACACAGGTTATTCATTTCGTTATTGAACTTCCTACAATCAATTGTAAAGGGGTCAACTTTGATTTTAGGTATCAGGCATGTGTCTGTGACTTTTATATCTGAAGTTATAAGGTAATTATTCCAAAGAGGGAAGAAATGCCCCCCCATGCAAGGGGCCCCTGGTGCACTCCATAGAGTTAATGCAAGCACACTATGGTCTGCGCGGTGCGCGGCTTAAGACCTCTGAACCTTACTACCACAGCAAGGCGGCGCTTGCCTTTTGGCGACGGATCCAAGCAGCGAGTGTGCTTCACGTCGCGAATGGTGCTTATACCACGGCGGGTTTTCTGCACCAGACTCCCGTTAAATAACACACACACCCTCCGGCTATTTGCCCATGGTGGCGTTAAGCTTGCTCTAAAGCAGGCACATACTTGTGAGTAAGAGGAAAGTTAGCTACGCTATCGGTCTTAACTCAGGGAGTCTAAGCACAACAGAATTCAGGTTAGAACCTCGTAACAAGAATTCCTGTTGGCTAATTTAGAGATCTCTGGCAGGATGTTAGAGACGGAGAACCTCGTCCGAATCAATCCTGGAAACAACGCACTATACCTGAGAATCTCGTCAGATATAGGGTAAGCGTTTACTGCAGTTAAGAAACCTAAAATAAAATACTGAAATAAAACACAAAATTTAAACAAACTATTACTAGTAAGGCACAGTAGGGAACCCGCGTAGTTCCGTTCTGATGCCTTTGACTGCGGTTCGCTCAATCGTCAACCAATGCAATCCGTTAACAGTAATGCCTATTCGACTGTTTGCTTGTAAAAAGTTTAAATTTTGTGCTCACAGTAAGTTTAAAATCGGTACCCACATTCTCCACCAATTATGTAGGAATTAAACAGCTCAAATGGGGGTGGTTTTCCACCAATGTTCAGGGGAATTGATTATGAATTAATTAATGATTAATTCATACACAATTAAATACGGAATATTAGGTTTGAGTTGTTGTTCCGATATCAGTCTTTATATTAGTCCCACTTGGTAAAGAGCTGGATGATTTAAGTCCAGAATGTGAATGGAATTCATTCGTTGGTATCACTACTCAGTCTAAGATAGCTGCCCGTCCACCGGGTCAGCTTCTCTTTGTAACCTAGCGACTCAGCTCTTGGCCAAAGAGAGAGTCTCGCGATACTTGAGGACGCGAGTGGGACTTCAAAGCTCAGTAACGGGATTCAGACCAATAAAGTGACTTATTGTAAGCACAGAGAGGGATATTTAAAATGTGAACCGCATGCGTTTATTCTAATGCTACACTAAAACAGGACAAACATTACACATAACAATACATACAAACACAATAACGAAATTACGGAAAATGGATTTACAATAGGAAACAATGATCAGCTTTGATTAAATACTGTTCTGCAATGGCAAGCCTAGGATCTAAACAGGCAACCCAGATTTCAGTGTAGATCAGCCGGTACCAGTTGCCTATGAGAGAGTTGACGGTAAGTTTACGTGATTGCAGCGGGGATCAGCTTTGTCTTTTGTTGAAACTCGCGACGAAGAGGCTTCGGAGTTTCGATGGTAGATTTATCTTCTCCGCGCGTAGTTTCTCCCGCAGTCTTGGATTGGAGGCTTCGCGTTTTCTTCTTTTCTTTTCTCCTCCTCTCTGTTTTCTCCTCTGGGTGTGATGTTTTTATGCCCCATGGGTTCCATGAATATTCATGACCCAGGGTCCGACTCATACCCAATGAGAATTGGTACCTGGATCCGAGGGGCCGGTTGCAGGCTCCCCGAATAGCCCCATAGATTTATGGTGGTCTTTGGCCAAATTTTGTGCTGATTTTAATTAAGTAATTTTAGCTTTGGATAGGTTCGATTGTGTAATTATCCGTCCCCGGATTCATATTCGGACATAATTTAGGATGACGTCGATACCAAACATGATATTCCACCTTCGATCCAAACCTTAGCAAATTTTTATTGATTAATTTATAATTCCTTTTATGAGGTGCATACTTATTATTGCCATCAATGTACAGAATACCTGGTTAGGTGGTATATCTCACAGCTGTGACAAGTTTAGGTGAGTTTTACTGAAGCTGTACCCCATTGCATACGGTGTGTCCTAATTAAGGATGGCTCGGGTAACTGTCTTTACTCCAGTAAAAGAACGATATTGATTATGCATTGACAAATTATAAAATGGAGCAAACCTGGCTATTAAAAAGGGGTTCAGTACACAAGTTTTAACATACATTGCATAGTCTCTCTCAGACAAAGGGAGGCAGAAAAAGAGCGCGAATCTCCGATTTACGCGAATCCGACCGCTTTTCTACCCCTCCCCCCCCCTTTGGTGGGGGGTGGGGGCTTTCCTTAGTTCTATTAAATAAATAACTATGCGCTCAAACATTTCTACCTACTTGGTTACACCACTTAAACTCATTCCCCAATCTGAGAGAGGTGTGAGCACGTGGTTGGATAACCCCAGTGTTTACCTATCTGTGCATATTCTATTTTTTATATTATATATATATATATATATATATATATATATATATATATATATATATATATATATATATATATATATATATATATATATATATATATATATATATATTAATTGTCCAAGTGGCGAAGATACAAAGGGACATTCGTAAGAGAAATAGAAGACAATTGTGACTGACACATACACATCCACCAAGTTTACAGTAATGATGCCAAATAATAGTGAGGACAATATACAGTCAAATACACATAGGTGGCATATGATTTTAGCTTTGTCCCACTCCAGAGGTATGCAGGATCTTCCCCCCCCCTCCACACTATTTGGGTCCTCCGTTTGAGGGCCATAAACATTGGAATGCGGGCTTCGGCTTCCCTGGAGAGGGGCCCCTCTGCGTGTGGGTACGGAGCTAGATCTTAGCATGGCCGACTCACTCCCTCAGCGGCCATAAAATACTGTCTGTGGGGTCTGCGTGATCCTACACAGGAGTAGAAAAGCTTAGGTTTCTTTTGCACGCCATCACAAGTAGTACTTCGTACTTCCACCAAGTCGCAGTTCAGAAGAATAACTTCCGTACACGATGCTGATAATTTAAGTTGTTTTTTTTCGCGCAATTGAAAGGACACAGTAATGTCATTGGTTGCACCCGCCTTACGTCACCGACGTAATGCACGGAACTGTTTTTGAGTGGACGCTTTACAAATACAACCCTCCCCATTCGATGCTTTCCACGACACCCCGCCCACCCCAGTCAATAAATTGTTCGTATTTATTCTGGGGGAAAATATCATACTGGACATGTTGCCTGTCATCATGGAAGGGCGCTTGAGGTCGTCTGTGGATCTGTTGAGAAGAAAGAGAGCCCGGCGATTTTGTGAACACTGCAATGAAATTGTTTCACATGCCAATTTTTATCGTCACAAAAAAATGTTTTTTCGTAATGGAGTTTGAATCAAAGATGATACAACCCAAGACAACTCAAGAGTGGAAAAAAACACAGAGTTAGAAGATTATGCACGTGATGAAAGCCTTGATTCGTCAGAAGTGGAAACTGCAGTCTGGGATGTCCCCCTTGGTAAGTTACTGAATTTATTTCATAAAGTAAAAATCTATGTCAGCAAGCAAAATGATATATAAAAGCAGTTATGAATGTTTGACTCAATTCGCACATAATATTCAGATATACACTCACCTAAAGGATTATTAGGAACACCTGTTCAATTTCTCATTAATGCAATTATCTAATCAACCAATCACATGGCAGTTGCTTCAATGCATTTAGGGGTGTGGTCCTGGTCAAGACAATCTCCTGAACTCCAAACTGAATGTCAGAATGGGAAAGAAAGGTGATTTAAGCAATTTTGAGCGTGGCATGGTTGTTGGTGCCAGACGGGCCGGTCTGAGTATTTCACAATCTGCTCAGTTACTGGGATTTTCATGCACAACCATTTCTAGGGTTTACAAAGAATGGTGTGCAAACGGAAAAACATCCAGTATGCGGCAGTCCTGTGGGCGAAAATGCCTTGTTGATGCTAGAGGTCAGAGGAGAATGGGCCGACTGATTCAAGCTGATAGAAGAGCAACTTTGACTGAAATAACCACTCGCTACAACCGAGGTATGCAGCAAAGCATTTGTGAAGCCACAACACGCACAACCTTGAGGCGGATGGGCTACAACAGCAGAAGACCCCACCGGGTACCACTCATCTCCACTACAAATAGGAAAAAGAGGCTTCAATTTGCACAAGCTCACCAAAATTGGACAGTTGAAGACTGGAAAAATGTTGTCTGGTCTGATGAGTCTCGATTTCTGTTGAGACATTCAAATGGTAGTCAGAATTTGGCGTAAACAGAATGAGAACATGGATCCATCATGCCATGTTACCACTGTGCAGGCTGGTGGTGGTGTAATGGTGTGGGGGATGTTATCTTGGCACACTTTAGGCCCCTTAGTGCCAATTGGGCATCGTTTAAATGCCACGGCCTACCCGAGCATTGTTTCTGACCATGTCCATCCCTTTATGACCACCATGTACCCATCCTCTGATGGCTACTTCCAGCAGGATAATGCACCATGTTACAAAGCTCGAATCATTTCAAATTGGTTTCTTGAACATGACAATGAGTTCACTGTACTAAAATGGCCCCCACAGTCACCAGATCTCAACCCAATAGAGCATCTTTGGGATGTGGTGGAACGGGAGCTTCGTGCCCTGGATGTGTATCCCACAAATCTCCATCAACTGCAAGATGCTATCCTATCAATATGGGCCAACATTTCTAAAGAATGCTTTCAGCACCTTGTTGAATCAATGCCACGTAGAATTAAGGCAGTTCTGAAGGCGAAAGGGGGTCAAACACCGTATTAGTATGGTGTTCCTAATAATCCTTTAGGTGAGTGTATAGTCTGTTTATATGGATGGCCTAAGGATGTTTAAGTCACAGCTAACCCAAAATTTTATTCAAAACTTCATTTATTCAGTAATTTGCTCTTTTTGTAAGATTCAGAATGCAATTAACTTGTTTTTATAGCATATAAAAACTTGTAACTTTAAACTTGTAATTATTTTAACCTAGGATATAGCTGCTGATATGATCTTGAACATTTGATAATGTAGAACAAAACTATATAAAAATCAAGAGTACTAAGGAGCACAATAAAGTTAAGAAGAGCAGAATCTTGTTAGGTTTAGGTGATAAACTGTTTCTATCTTCAATTGCTAATGCGGGTGTTTACCAGATGATTTAAGTGAAAGCCTGTTAACAGTAACCTACAGTACGATGAACATTGGCATGCATGACAATACATATTACCATGGGTTTGTGATTGTAATGGTATTCTGATCTTTGGGTGCTTAGGTTGATTATCTTGTAAACACAAATAATCCTTTTTATGCAGAGAACTTTGGCAGCCTAGAAGAAGGAAATATAAGCATGCCTGAGGAAGACATACATTTTAATGAAAATCCAGACTCACCAGAAGGACCATCAGTTTCTGATGGTATGTATATACTGTATAATAAAGTGTTATTACATATTACATTACATTAATTTTGTTTCTGTGCTTACAAATAATGTTTATCTCTTTGTCATTTTATCAGAAGACAGTGATGAGCTCAGGCTTTACCTGGAGCCCAGTGAAACAGAGTCTTCAGATGATGACAGTGACAATGAAGAGGCTATCTTTACGGATGAGCAGGACAATGAAGATTTCGATTTTGCAAAAGATGATAAAACAGATAAAACCAATAGTGATGACTCCAGGCTGTTACTAATAAAGGTCATTGCATTCATGCTTTTAACCTGGCAAGCTGTATTCAACATATCAGACAATGCCATCACTGCATTGCTGCTGTGCCTCAGACATTTCATGTGGCTCATTGGAAATACTCTCACTGCTGATTTACTTAGCAGTTTTGCTGATATGATTCCCAAGACTTTACATTCACTTAGGAAATTGAACAATATTAACAGAGACAACTTCTGCAAGTATGCTGTCTGTCCCAAGTGTAAGATCACATATACACTTGCTGAGTGTTATCATATCGCCAGGAATGGTTCAGCTACAAGTAAAACGTGGATATATTCCATTTCACAAGCATCCACACAAGACATTTGCCCTGAGAAAGAGATGTGGCTCTCTCTTAATGACCAAAGTTAAATGTTTCAATGGCACCGAAAGTCTTTACCCCAAACAAACCTATTGTTATAAGAAAGTAATTCAGTCTTTGGAAACTTTGATTAGAAGACCTGGATTTTTGGAAAAGTGTGAGAAGTGGAGACAAAGAAAAATTCCAAACTCTGTAATGGCAGATGTATATGATGGACAGATTTGGACAGACTTTCAATATGTTAATGGACAGCCATTTCTAGCAGAGCCAAACAATTTTGCTCTCATGATGAATGTTGATTGGTATCAACCCTTCAAGAATTCCCCATATTCAGTAGGGGTTATATATCTGGCCATTTTGAACTTGCCACGAGATCGTTTTAAGGAGGAGAACATAATTTTAGTTGGAGTTATACCAGGACCTACAGAACCAAAAAACAACATCAACATTTATCTTGAAACTTTGGTGGATGAACTTCTTGAGCTGTGGGATGGAGTTCCCATATTTCATTCTTCATTTTTGGGGTGGCAAGTCTACAGAGCGGCTCTTCTGTGCCTTTCATCAGACATTCCAGCTTCACGCAAGTGTGGTGGCTTTGTGGGCCATGGAGCTTTAAGAGGTTAGTTTTCTGCTATTGTGCCATAATATCTGTTTTAAAATTTAAAAGTACATCTGAGTTTAAGAGACATCATCCATTTATTGTTGTATTTGTGTTGTGTAGGATGTAACAAATGCCTGAAAACATTCAAGAAAACATCCTTTGGGGGAAAAACAGACTTCTCTGGTTTTGACCGATCATCCTGGGTCCCACGCACTTCAGAGGAACACAAGTTGTATGCTAAAATGACGGAGAAGGCAACTACAAAGGCAGCCCAAAAAAGACTGGAAGCTCAATATGGTGCCAGGTGGTCTGAACTTTTTCACCTTAAGTATTATGATGCCATACGATTTGTTGTCATTGACCCAATGCATAATCTACTTCTTAGAACAGCTAGACACATATTCAGGTTATGGACTGAACTTGGTGTTTTAAGCACCCAAAAGCTTGAGGAAATACAAAAGAGAATAGACTCTTTGAAAGTGCCTCAGAATGTGGGAAGGATTCCACGGAAAATTGCTTCTGAGTTTAGTGGGTTTACTGCTCATCAGTGGAAAAATTGGACTACTATCTATTCTCTTTTTTGTTTGAAGGGATTAATTGATGACAAACATTATGATATGTGGCATGACTTTGTACAAGCATGCATTATCATATGCTCAAGAGTTATCTCCACAGATAGATAAAAATGTCTGCAGATACCCGTCAGCTACTTTGAGTCTAAGTTTGTCAGTCTGTATGGACCACTAAATTGCACACCCAACATGCATCTGCATTTACATTTAAAAGACTGCATTTTAGATTATGGACCTGTTTATTCGTTCTGGTGCTTCTCTTTTGAAAGATTTAATGGAATGTTAGGGCAGTATCATAATAACAACAGAAACACTGAGGTTCAAATCATGCGGCATTTTCAACAGAACCAACAGTTTTATATGCCATTACCTTGTGAATATGGCACTGAATTTATGAACATCCTAGCAAGCAAAAAATGTGATACTTTGTCTCCTTATGGAGCAACTGACATGATGTTGTTGAAACGAAATTCCCAGATCTCATCTGAAACACTTATTCTAGGCCAGGGGTCTCCAACCTTTTTACCTCTGAGAGCTACTTTTACAAAATGAAAATGGCCAAGAGCTACTCAGTTTTGTAACATTTATTCTCATAGCTTATTTCAACCCAAACAAACTGAATAAGCTTATTTACCTGAACATTATCTAAATGTTGGCATCCACAACTCACATTTTGTATTTAAACACAAAAAATATTTAGTTAACCTGCATCTGCATTTTGTATTTCTGTATGCATTTCTTTCTAGTGTCTCACATTAACTGAAATTTGAATGCTGTCGAAACAATGCAATTACAAATACACAGATATTGTTAGTTATCCACTTGTCATTTTGTTATCTGTCCACATGTCACTGTATCACTTCACAAAAGTATTCACATGTCCAGTTGTATGTGTGACATGTATTTAGTCTTTTTCAGTTAGTGAGATGACTGGCACTGAATGGAGTCAACAAGAGAGGTGTATGGTGGAGTGTAGCCACTTAGGTTCACTCTTATGGAGTCATTTAAATGTTCATCTGTCAGTCTTGTTCTGAGCTTTGATTTCATGACATTCATGTCAGAAAAGGCTGACTCACAGAGGTATGTAGACCCAAACAAAGCAGACATTTTCAGAGCTGCTTGGTGAAGATTCTTATAATTACCTGGCTCTACTAAGCTCCAGAAATGCTGAGAATGCTGTTGAGACTTAAGTTGCACATTATTTTGAAGGTTTATAACCTCAATTTCAATTTCTACAGGATCAACACAGAAAAGTTCAGCCATCTGTCCTGAAATCTCACTTATGTCCACATCCATGAAGGGGTTGGCCATAAATGTCACACAGGGCTCAAGTTTCTCAAAGTCACTGAATCTGTCTGCAACCTCCTGTCCAAGCCTTGACAAGAGGTCACAGTACTTGGAAACATTTAGAATGCTGGCTGCACCCATGTGACTTTCCAACATCTTTGAGACAGAGGGGAAGTGCTGAAACCTTTTGTTTTTCACTTGCTGAATGTACAATGACAGTTTTGCACTGAACGCTTTAACAGCACTGATCATGTCAGATATTTTTTTATCTTTGCCTTGCAACTGTAGGTTCAGGTGGTTAATTTTCTCAGTTACATCTGTCAGAAAAGCAAGATCAAGTAGCCACTCTGCATCAGATAATAGGCTGGTATCCTCCTCCCTCGTTTCCATAAATGCCTTGATTTCACCCAGCAAGGAAAGAAAGCGCTGTAGTATCTTACCCCGACTGAGCCATCTGACTTCAGTGTGGAGGAGGAGATCCCCATACTCTGCAGAGTATTCCTCCAGGAACAGCTTGAAGCTCCGGTGATGCTTTGCCTTTGCTCGAATGGAGTCGATTATCTTAACAACAGGCGCCATGACATGATCAAATGCCATAACTTTTGCGCATATAGCCTGTTGATGAATGATGCAATGATAGTTCAGAAACTTGGGAAAGTCCGGGTCCGCTTTGCAGTGCGCAATAAATCCTGAGTGGCGACCCGTCATAGCAGGTGCTCCGTCAGTTGTCACAGACCAGCTTTTCAACAGGGATTTTTATTCTTTTATTGCATTATAAATATCAACTCCCTTGGTTGTAGTTTTCAGTGGAAGTAAGGTCAAAAACTCTTCTTTGGTGGAAAAGTCATCAAACACCATCCGAATGAACACAGCAAGCTGGGCTGTATCACTGGAATGAACAGACTCATCGCACTGAATTGAAAACCATTTGCACCTGTTCATGTCCGATTCCAGCTGTTTTACCGCATCCGCAGACAGCACAGACACTCTCCTTGCCACAGTTGTACATCGGCAATAGCAGACAAAATTTCTGTCTTACTTTTATGGTCCCTGAATAACGTGTCAGCCACCGCGGTCATAGCCTCCTTTACAATACCGCCATCGGTGAAGGGCTTTTTGTGCTTCGTTAAGATGTGCGCCACTTTAAACGAGGCCTCCGTTGCTGCATTGGCCTTCTTCGTAGGTTTGGTGAACAGAGATTGTTGTCTTTTAAGCGTTGCTTTCAGCTCCTTTATCTTCTCCTTTCGTAGATTGCTACCTTCAGGAAAGTCCCGTGAAAAGTTGCTGTGGACCTGGGTGAAATGGCGCTCCACGTTACATCTTTTACCGACTGACATGCTTGCACCACAGATCAGACATACACACTTGTCATTTACATTTGTGAAACAAAACTCAGTTTCCCACTCTTCATGAAAATAATAAGTTTTCTGCCTCTTTTTGGTATGGCTACCTGCCGTGGTCATGGTTGCTGCCCATCTCACATCACCACCCCTGACTCATCAAGCTTGACAGCAGCGCAACTGTTTGATTGACAACTAATGGGCAAATAATGATTATTACGTGCCGTAAGTCCGGGGAACGTGCCGTAAGTGTTACGTGCCGTAAGTTCAGGAGGATATGCCTAAAGGACGTCCTGCCCACTCGCCCATTGGTTAACCGCTCCCTCGACTCCGCCTTCTGGACCTGGCCCCGCCTCCCTTGCCTTCGGAGCAGTTTCCGGTTCCTTTACACTTCATGCCTCACATTCACCCATTCATACACCGGTTGCGGAGGCTGCCATGCAAGGTGCCAACCTGCACACCGGGAGCAATTTGGGGTTCAGTGTCATGCTCAAGGACACTTTGATGGGGTCAGGAGGAACCAGGACTTGAACCTGCAACCCTCTGGTTGCCGAATGATAGCACTACCTCCTCTTGTTCAGTGGCTGATCCAAACCAGACAATGATGGAGGAGGTGAGGATGGACTCAAAGTTTGCAGGAGGGCATACTGTACAACCTCTTCTTGATTTGAGTCCAGCGTCCTCACTAAGTTGCTATGAAGAACTCCAGTCACCAGCAGATGAAAGGATAGACCTGACAGGGCCAGTAGAAGTATCCACCCCCAAGAGAACGAGAGCAGTGAAAATGATGCTGTCGTAGTTTTAATTAACATGGAGCTGGAGCCTGTCTATACACTAACAGCAAAGAGACTGTTCAGTTACAGAGATGGTGAACTCAGGTGGATTGAAGGAAAACAACGGCAGTGCTTGTAATCGCTACTAAACCTTTACTGGTAAAGTGCTGGCAAGAGTCCTTAAACCAGCTGTTCAACAAGCTGAAAGGTAAAGAAACGCGATGTTTTCAGCTGCTCCCATCCACTGCAGTTTGTCTTCCACAGCAGCAAGGCTTCAGTAAAGCTATACAAGTTAAAATAGAAGCTGTTTGTATGCAGATGAAAAAACTGTTAGCTTAGTTCAGTGGTTTAGTTTGGGAATACGCCGTTAAAGGAGGTCTTGCCCAATTGCTGGGATTTGAGCCTGATTTATTTCAGAAGATAGGGGAAAAACCAGCTGCCCCCCATCCAGCAAACATGTACTGGCTTCTATACGATTTACATGTATTCAGACATTGTGGAGCACCAAAGAGTGGGTGACGTGTTCCCCCGCAATATGTACGTAACCAACTCGATGGTCACAATATCGTACGACTGGATTCATTACGTGTCACTCTGCAAGAACCACATTGATAATATCCTCGAGTTAGACTGACCAGAACAAGGAGATGCCCTTCTGCTACAGAAAAACAATCGTAAAGCTGCATTTCAGACCTGTTAAGCAATACTACCCACAATAACAATTTACGCATGCTTTGACAACATAATCAAAATTTACCAAAGGAGGAACGTCCTGTACGATTACTATTAACGATGTATACGTGGGAGCTCACTAATATCCTCAGTACAAACCTGTGGATGGCAAAACATTTTTATGGGGTGTTAGCTTGACGAACTGGTGGACATAAAACTTGATAAATTTCCCCCAATCTTTATCATCAATACACATCCAAGGACGGCTCCGGGAGAGCACTGGTTGGCGCTTTACATTGGAGATGACAGCACCGGCGAGTTTTTTGACTCGTACGGTAACCCTCCATGGGACCACCCCGGCTTTCCGAGAAGCATGAAGACTTTTATGACAAAGAACTGCAAGCGACTTGTTTATAGCACAAAGCAGGTTCAAGACGATCTCAGTGTAATGTGTGGACAGCATTGCCTTATTTTATTTAATTAATCTCTGTAGAGATTTTTCTTTCAATCCATTCCTCTAGTGCAGGGTTATTCAACTCACGGTCCTTGAGGTCCGAGCACTGCTGGTTTTCCAGCCTTCCTTTACCTGTCAATCAGGTGTGAAGCCTCTGACCAATCAGAATCAGTAATTATTAAACAACTACCTGGGAGAACTGAAAACACGGCCTGGATTTGGAATCGAGGTCCAGAGTTGAAGAACCCTGCTCTAGTGCCACCATCAGCCCAAAGTTCAAGATACATTTTTGCTTTTAGCTCTCAGGAGTCTGAGGCCTCTCAGCCACCTTCAGGGTAGTCTGACATGCCTTGGCATTTTAAAATATTTCACCTTTCTAAAAAACATCAGAGCAGAGTGCCTGTGTAGTCCTCAGTTTTCACTTCTAAAGTCCCCCCTGAATACCTTTCCTAAGGACTCACATTTTTGGACTATCCTGCAGGTCTGGCACCGTGCAAACCGGCAGTTGGTGTCCCACACTTTACACTGGCCCTGATCTCAACACCAGTGACGGAAGCTTTAACAGACACGCCCGATTCCTCCAGCACATCTTCCACCTCTCCGACATCTCCAAAATGCTTTGATATCATAACTATATTTAGAATATAGACTTGTGACCCAATTCCAAAGGGACTCACCAAAAACCGTAAGAAGAACATTCTCACCAGGTATGAAGTGGTTGAGGTGGAGGTGGAATGACTCCAACGATGTGGAGCCACACGCGCAGCAGTAGATGGGGGAGGACCTAGGCCAGAACAATAGGTGCTAATGACTTCATGCATAGCAATCCAGGAAATGGTCACAGCAGATCAAAGTGGGCAAGCTGCTAGATGTCAGATCAGATTGTATCAGACACCAGGCTCCGAGATGTCATGAATGTTTGCATCCCACTGCATGCTGTATCTGAATTACTCTCTATATGTAACCATTGAAAATTTAGGCCCTATAGGTAGTGTCCTGCAATCATGCATCCAGATTGTCATCCATATTAGCAATAAAATAAGTGCAAAGTAATCCATTCCATGCTCAGCGCTTTGAACTGTCACTTTTATTGCCAATTCTTTCAAATTCTATATCGTATTGTTGCGATCCTTAGTCTAGGGGTAAGGATCAACAGAATGGAAAGAGAGAGAGGAGAGAGAGAAAGAGAAAACGAGACAACCAGGGAATAGGAAAAGGGACACGGGAAACACAGCGATCTTTTTTTATAGTTTTTTTTTTTTAATGTTTATTCATAGACAAACACCAGGTGCAACAGACTTCAGGACTGACCAAGGCCAAAGCAATAAACAAAAATCACTAACGAAAACATCCCAACCTAATCTAACCCTAGGTGCAAAGAATCAGGTGAAACGAAACAACAATACTAATCCCTGTCTCCCTAACCAAACAACAGATAAATCGCACACGTTCACAGAAACAAAAAAGCAGTCACTCCTTGTGCACCGGTACATACAAACAAACACAAAGCAAACACACAGAAACCAAAATACAGTGTCCGAGAAGGTGCGAGCAAAAGGATAGTCGGAAGTCAGGCAAGGGATCAAAAATACCAGAGAGCAGTCAGAACCAAAGTGAAAGTACAAAGAGGCAAAGCAAGAAATCAGAAACCAAACAATCAGAACCGTCATACACAAGAAGTCAAATACAATACAGCAAGCCAACCAACCAAACACAATGAGCAAAAGCGCTTCCGAGGTTGCGAGTTGCGGGCCATTTCTGTACAGGAACCGGAAATTGCTCCGAGGGTGAGGGAGGCGTGTTCAGGTCCAGGAGGCGGAGTCGAAGGGGTGGCTGACGGACGCCGATCGGGCAGGACGTCCGGAGCACCTACAGGACAACCCTCCCAAAATCTTACGGCACGTAACGCGTATATATGCAAGGCTGTAGTGAGCCCTAGTGCTGCTGTCCAGCAGGTTTTCCATTATAGCTGGTAAAATGGAAAATATGCTGAATAATGGCAGTGCAGGGCCAGTACTGCCCATCACCAATAGAGAAATGCTTACCTGTATGTCAGGATGGCCGGAAACTCTGCACGGTGTGCTGGGTCCAGCTGCTCCAAGATGTGCTGTGACCGCCCTGTCACTTCTTACACAGACAGCATTCAAGTTATTCTGTGGCCATGAAGTACCATCTGTCTATGTCCAGCACCCTCCTGACCGTCTTGTGCAGGCCGCAGATCATTAAACGCTGCCCGGCCCAGTAGCAATTGGACTGCCTGCACAGGAGCTTAAACACCAAAATGTGGTAGGGCATCCATAGAAAGAAGGGGCGGGTGAAGAAAGGGGCAGGTGAAGCTGGCGGCTGATGGAAGACAGGGCGTGGTGCGGGCGGGTGCCACCAAGACAATGAGTCAATAAGGACAGGCCTTCCGTCCTTATTCCTTCTAAAAAGGGCGTGGCTATTCTACTCGTGCTGCTCCTTTGGGAGCTGGGCCTTCCAGGCTTCTGGAAGAGAGACATCCTACAAAAACAACAATAACTAGTAACTGCAGGTAGTGACGGAAGGGTCCAAAGCTGAGGATGATCAGACAGGTAGGACAAGTAATCGAGGAATAACGATGGAGAACTGGAGGACTGTCACCGGAGGCCAGGGTAGTAGAAAGTCAGACAGAACTATACTCCCATAACAGGATGGAGATTGAGTGTAGGTCTAACGGGACAGTAGATGTAGGACAGAGCAGGACTGGTTTGGGTGAGATGGTCTGAGTAGTAGGTAGAAATTAGGATGGATAACCCTCCCTAGGACACAACGCCGAGAAATAGAAGGGGATACCTCCAACACGTACAAAGCAAAGCATGCAGTCACACCGGACAAAATGTATAATGGGCAGTACACGGAGTGAAATAAGCATTACACTCCATTACAATGCTCCCCCCGTCGCTCACCCACAAACCCTGCTAAAGACCCCGGCCAAAACTTCCACACACATTCACACCAGAAAGGTAATTAAAAGGACTGTTATTGCCTTGAAGTGAAGCAATACTAGCTTCCCTGTCGTCCTCCAGAGAAGGGACAAGTTCTGTGTCGTGGTATTGCCCCACAGTCACAGCTTAATACACTGTGCTGCTCCCTATGGACAGCACAAGACTTCCCTACAAATTTACTGCAAATTTACACCATGTTCCCCAAGCCACATTAACCGCAAGCGAACAGAGCGGTTTCTCCGGGCACACACCAGCGCTGCCTCCCGCGAGTCAACCCGATATCCCGTTCTGTCCCAGCTCCTTTTAAATACACATTTCAAAACCACGCCACAGTCGGCTGTTCAACTAACCGTTGCAATGGAAGAGAAAAAAAGATCACTCTAAAAATTACCAAATAAAACTTGTCTGTAGTGTGTGTTGTTTTAGTCACATGCCAACATACTATTTCTACAACACGCGCCCATTTCACAACTACTGTACTTACCAATGCTACGTACAAAAGGCGAATAAGTGACTAGTGCCTTTTGAAAACTCAAAACCTGAGAACATTAAAAGCTTACCAGAACTTGAAACACAAAAGCCGTATGCAAACTACTAAAACTCGTTAGTTACACATTGTAGGAGTTCCCTATAACCTGGAATCACTTCAACAAAAATGAAACGTGCAGTCAATTTGACAGTTTTTTATTTTATTGCAAAACTTAATTAGCCTGGATCTCAAAATTTGTTAAACAAAATGCCCAGTGCAATATGGCCATGTATGAAAGAAAAAAAAAAAGGTACAACATTGCCAATACAAAAACTTAAACTACGACGTAGAGTTGCTATATCCAGGGACCGCACTGACCGGAATATTTATGGACACCACATTACACTCATCAAAACAAAACAGACAGTCCTCACAAAACAACTGCCGTATTTGCAGCTACGCCACCTGAGAGAGATGAAGAATGCCGCTTATGTCAAAATGACAGGTTGGGTCAAAGGTCAAATAAATCAAAAAGTGACAGGTCCGGGCTGCAAGCCAGGTGACGTCATGAGATAGTGCGAGGTGGCTATTTTTTTTTGGCTGTGAGCCAGTTGAGCGTTGGGATAGGGGTTTATTTGTATATAGTCTATTTATTTATTATAATTATTATAATTTAATTATTTATTATAATTTAATTATTTAATTATTATTTAATTATTATTATTATTTTATATTGAGGAGAGTGCTTATGAGTGTGGTGTTTTGTCTGCATCCACCGGGTGCCGAGCAGGGGACTGAGCAGGGGGTTGGTGCGTTAAGGTCCCAAACACTGGGTCTGAGTGGGGTGGGTTACCTGCTGGAGTGTGAGCGTACGCTGTACCGTGGTAAGGTCCCGGGCTTTGGAGAATCCGTGGAAAAGGGCTTGGAGAGAGCGATGCTGTGTCTGGTGCGGTACCGTGGTAAGGTCCCGTGGCTTTGGATAATCCGCAAAGGACTCGGAGAGAGCGATGCCGGAGAGCTGAGAGTTGTGCTGCTGCGCGAGACTGAAAGAAACCCTGTGAGAATTAACAAGTTGGAGCTAAGAATGAGAGGAGGAGCTGGGTCTGACGTCCAGTAAAAAAGCTTAGCAGTAGTTTGACCGTCTGTGTGTGTGTGTGTGTGTGTGCGTGAAAGCCGACACCCCCCTGCAGCAGTAGCAGTTTGGCCTTGTGTGGTAGTTTTTTTTCAAACTTGTGTTTTTCCTCATGCAACCTATGTACATCCCGATAGGTCAAATCCCGGTCAAACTGTAATTTGGGTCACACATCAAGTTGGACATTTTGTATTTCAGTAAATTTTGTCTTTTCCCCCGACTCCCCCCATACCGTCTGCGCAGTTAAAACGTACATCGAAATAGACATCAGATAAAAACTTGACAGGACGTATATTTCTCCTTAAAGAATCCTAAGAAGTAACCAACCGCAGATATTTTTATTACCTTGAGCAGGGTTTCCCTCCTTTGGTAAAGAAAAACAAGTACCCCCCCCCCAGTATCATCATGGCCTTACCATGCGTGCCACGCCCCCACCATCAGGCCGTGGAGAATATAGGGAGCTTTGCGCTGTAGGGCCAACACTAATTTTTTAAGAAACACAGACATGTCTGGCACTATGGAAATGAACGATTCAGCCTCACCACCACCTAAGATTCAGCAGGAGCAGGAGGAGGCTGTTATGCGGCCTCCGGGGGCTCCCAAGAAGAAGATTCCTACGAGGCGAAGACGGGTACTTTTGATGCAGCCGTCTGGAGACCTGAGAGGTACCTGGGAGCTGCCCAACGGGGATAAAGTGGTCTGCCTCTTTGGCAATGTTGCGGAGGAACTACGCATCTTTCAGGTCACCGGAGATGCCGCAGACCCGGGGAAAGATGACCCGCATCTGGCATGTTTTTCTGAAATGGAAAGGGGAAACTTGAAGACTGTCGTTATCCCGATGATGAAGGAGAGCACCGACCCTGACTTTCAGCCAGACACCGCTAGAATGGAGATGCACTATAGAGATGCTGCCACTGGTAAACAACGGAGCACCTTTATGAAGTGGGACGCGACCGGGGAGCTGGACAAGAGAATGCTGAATATATGGCAGCTGCCTAAATGCGACTGTTGTGGAATGAGAATTCCGTACATGATTTGGATGCGACTGATTGAAGAAAAGAGCGATTACTTCCAAGCGCTGTTCAAGGAGAGTCGGATACGTAAGGAGATGCAAAAACCTACGCCTTAAGGATCACCCCCCCTCACCCTCCGCCTGTATATAAGTGGACGCCTTTACAAGCCCTTTCACAAACATCATCATCATCATCATCATGGCAGCAGCAGCAAATTACAGCAACGAATTGTTGTCCGACGACGAAAGCGGGGAGAATGAGGCCTTTTCACCCCCTTCACCAGCAGCATCACAGGCCTCTGATGCCGGAGAGCTCCCTCCGACCCCTCCACCGACACCGGCCTCTGTTCCTGGAGAGGTCCCTCCGACCCCTGAGATCTGCACGCTTCTCTCCAGACCGGCTTTGTGCATAGGGATGCTCAGCTGCATAAAAGCCATGATAGTGGGCCTTTTAGCCTCAGTCATCAGGAAGCATCAGCAGAAAAACTGCTACGGCTGCGAGGTGGATCATCCCAGTCAAAGACAGCACCCTTGCCTGTTCCCCGCCGGCAGGAATTACTTTTACATACACTTTGACTCTGTGCTGAGTGACCTCTGGACCGACCGGCTGGCACCCGCCTTGATTCACGTTCTGGCGACCCTGGGCATCCAAGCTTCCATCGGCAGGTTGGAGGGGACCGTGGAAGCTATCCTATATGATCTACGCGAGGCCTGCGACGGAATGCTGGAAATCAGTCGCCTGGAACAGGATCTGTTTGAACAGAACCCCGCGCTTAAGCAGATCCTGGAAGAAGAATCTCTGACTCATTGGGAGGCCCAAGACTAAAACAAAAAAAAGCAATTTGTAATGGGGAACGGTATCGGCAGCGTTTTACGGCGGTTTATGTTAAATGTTTTTTTAGAAAAAGTTAGTCCACTGTTGTTGCATGCTATTGAAAAAAAGAAAAGCGATTGTCGGGATGATTATACTTGTTGCTGCTTTCATAGACTGATATTTGAGATTGCTCAAATCGGAGAACATTATCAGCGGGGAATAGTTTTACTTACTCAGCCGATGGCAGAGAGAGAAGGACAATCGTCAGAAAGACACGCGCGTATGAGACTATCTTGTATTCCCGACGATGAATTTGACTGTAATCACATTTTTATATTTTATGCTTTAATCGTAGATGTAGTTGCCTTTAAATTTCATAATAAGCAGCCTTTCGATGTTAATCAGATGCTTTCTACTCTGCATACATGCATCGCTGAAAAGGCCTCTATACGGACCTTACTGCATGTGACATCGCTAATCTACCTCAACAACTGTCACGGCTGTAACTACCTGTAATTGTGTGCCCTTGTAATAACGTTTTTAAACTATATCTTTCACAAAATCTACCTCAACAACTGTCACGGCTGTAACTAATTGTATGCCCTTGTAATAACGTTTTTAAACTATATCTTTCACTAAATGTGTACCCTTGTAATAGCATTTTTAAAACTATATTTTTCACAAAATGTATACCCCTTGTAATAGCGTTTTTAAACTATATCTTTCACAAAGAAAATGTATACCAGCATTTTGAAAATGTATCTTTCACTAAAATGTATGCCCTTGCAATAAAATTGAGTTGAACAACATTGCAATAGTCTTTTGTATATACATGTTCAGCAGGGTGGCCCAGTGGTTAAGGCGTTGGACTTAAGATCCAATGGATCTTAAACATTCACCCCAGCTAAACTCTTTTGTAAAAACTCTACACATATGGGTTAAATGCAGAAAACAACAATTTCATTAATGTGTTCACTCACCCCCCTCCCCAGACAGCTATAAAACGCCGCATCCCTGCTCTCACCCCCCACTCACTGTGTGAAAAGCATGTCTGTTGCCAAGACTACAGCTCGTGTCTTGAGCCGTTCGTACTATGACCCCAGCCAGCCGGGGTCATACGGGGGTGTCTCCAGACTGCAGAGAGCCGTGGAGGATGATACTGGGAAAAAAGTGGCTACCGATGATATCAGAGAGTGACTGTCTACGCAAGACAGTTATACTTTACATAAGCCGGCTAAAAAGAATTTCCCCAGGAACAGAGTGTTTGTACCGAGAGCCATGTATCAGTGGCAGGCCGATTTATGCGACATGCAAGGGCTGGCCACGTACAACGACGGGTTAAAATACCTCCTTACGGTGATTGATGTTTTTTCTAAAAAGGCCTACGCGCGTGCCATAAGAAACAAGACGGGGGTGGTCGTAACGGAGGCCTTTGATTCTATTTTAACCGAGGGGGGTGTACCCCTCAAGTTACAGACGGATGCCGGTAAGGAGTTTTTAAATGGGACTTTTCAGAAACTTTTAAAAAGTCATAAAATCACCCATTTCACCACGGGTAGTGAACTTAAAGCTTCAGTCGTAGAGAGATTTAACCGAACGTTAAAAGAGAGGATGTACAGGTACTTTACGGCTAAAAACACTCGACGATACGTGGATGTGTTGGACGATTTAATAAAGGGGTACAATCAGTCATTTCACAGCGCTATTAAAATGAAACCTTCCGAGGTCAGGACCGATAATGCTCATCTAGTATTTGATAATCTATACGGTCCTCTGAAAAAAAAAAGCAGACGGCCACGTTTTAAGTTTAACATAGGGGACACTGTGAGAGTCTCCAAGCACAGTCAGATATTTGACAAAAAGTACGAGCAGACATTTACTGACGAGTACTTTGTCATATGCGAACGTGTACCCAGATCGCCGCCGGTGTATAAATTTGAGGGACGTGCGCGGTGAAATACTCAAGGGGACATTCTATGAAGCTGAGCTGCAGAAAGTCAAAATATCTCCGAAACGCGCGTTCAAGGTCGAGAAGGTTATAGGCTCCAAGACCGACGAAAAGGGGAAAAAGTGGATTTTAGTACGCTGGCAGGGTTGGCCCTCGAGGTTTGATTCGTGGATACCGCGGTCGGACTTGATACGGATTTAATTTTTTATTTTTAAAAGAAAAGGGGAAAAAATGGAGGATCGCCCCTCTTTTTACCTCACGCTACCGTCAAACTCTTGTCTCTCCATCTTCCCCGATAACCAGAGTTCGGATTACACCGTGATGCTCTTGCGACCTATAGAGCTACGGGGGCCTTACGAAGTAGGACTGGCTGAAATCATGTATTGTTACACATGGCGAAATATTACACACCCCGAAAATACTTTTGAATTGCGGGATACGGAGGTGCAGGCAAGAAGAGACGCCGATCCTCTAGTGGATTTGCCTTACCTGTTCCCTCGGAAAATTAAAGTCGGATATTATGAATCCGTTTCACAGATTGTGTCAGAAATCAACGCTTCGTTAAAAAAATTGGGTACGGAAGTTTTCTTCGCATACAACGAGATTACGCGAAGGGTTAATATAACCGGAAATCAGAAATACAAGATCAAATTTAAACCTACTTTGGCCTACAGTACATGCTGGGCTTTGAGCCCGGTGGCTGGTATAACGTAGGAGGTACCATGCCAACCTCACCCTACCCGTCCGACATTCACGCGGGATTCTATAATATGTACGTCTACTGTAACATCGTGGATCCGCAGCACGTGGGGGAATTTGTAGTACCGCTCCTGAGAACCGTTAAAATAGACGGTGGGTTCGGCGACGTAGTCACTTTGCCGTTCCACAAGCTGCACTACGTACCGGTGAACAAGCAGAGCCTCCAGAATTTGCATATTGAGATAAAGAACGATCAGAATACTCTGATTAATTTCTCCTACGGAAAAACGATTGTCAAGCTGCACTTTCGCCCAGTGCCAAAGATCCCCGTTTAAAAAAAAAAAAAAAAAAAGAGAGAAAGCAGAGGGGGTGGGAGAGCATGGCGTACCACAATTCGCAGAGATTTATTCAGTATTACACCAGTCAGGCGGGACATGGGCTCCCCGGTTTTGCGGGGAGCCCCGTGATGTACGGGCGTGGGTTGGGCTCCATGCTCAGTAGGGCTTTTAGATTCGTTTTACCCTTTCTTAAGCGTGGAGTTGATTTAGCGAAACCTCATTTGAAATCGGCGGCCAAAGGAATAGCTTCGGATCTCGCCAGCTCTGTAGTCAGCGGCCGTTTTACAAACACCGGTGACCCCAAGCAGGAAGGCTCTGGTCTGCTGTTGCTATCTCAGAGGGGTAGGAAGAGAGCCCCAGCGCCTTTACCCAGGCAGCACGGTCATAAAAAACCTTGCAGCAGCAGAGCTGTCAGGATTCCCAAGTCTCGACCTTCAAAGAGAAACAGGAAACCCCCCGGGGACATATTTTAAGAGCGTAAGGAAGAATGGCTCTAGCTCACCGCCTCTCTGCCAAATGCACCAAATCTGAGCTGGACCTGTTTGCGGCCCCTATGACGCAATTATCCATAGATCAGACCAATTATGTAGAAATCTACCCATTAAATTCCATTACCGATCAGGATGTTTTGGATTTCCTAATACCGGGGTCGGGCAATTTCTATCTGGACCTCAACTCTACACTGCTATATCTAAGGCTCAAGATCGTTAGGGCGGACGGCGCCCCCCTGGTTGACGCTGACCCCTGCGGTATTATACAGTACCCACTAAACTGTATATTCTCTCAGCTGGACGTGAGTCTGAACGACGTCCTGATCAGTTCCTCATCGGCCACGCACCCCTATAGGTCATTCATAGAGACCCTGCTCAATTTTTCTACGGATACGCTAGAGAGTCAGTTTTCGGCAGGGCTCTGGTACAAAGACGGCGGAGCCGACTTGGATAGCGTGGACATCACCCCCCAGGGCCCTAACGTGGGGTTGCAGAAGCGAGCTGCCTTCTGTAGAAACTCTCGGGAATTCTCTCTGATAGGCCCTGTACACGCTGATATTTTTTTCAGCGAACGAATGCTGTTAAACAATGTGGATATACGCTTAAAGTTTGTAAAGGCTAAAAGCGATTTTAGTCTCATGTGTAGAAATGACGCCGATTATGAGCTGAAAATACTGAGGGCCAGCCTGTTTGTGAAAAAAGTGGACGTCTCCCCGGCGGTGTCACTGGGTCACTCGGCCGCTCTCATGAAAGCAAACGCCCTGTACCCTATAAGCAGGGTAGTCGTTAAAAATTACACGCTGCCCGCACAGTCGCGGGTCTGCCCGCAGGACAATCTTTTCCTGGGCAACTTACCGCGCTACATCGTTTTGGGGATCGTGGACCACGCCGCGTTCGTGGGCACGCGAAACAGAAACCCATTCAGGTTTCAGCATTGTGACCTGGAATTTCTGAGTCTCTCTGTAAACGGTCGACACATACCCAGCAAACCGTTCCAGCCCGATTTTAACGCGAGGCAGTCGGTCAGAGAGTTTTACAACCTTTTCCTGGCTACAAACAGGCATTTAAGGGATTTGGCGCTATGCATTAACCGTGAGGATTTTGAAAACGGATACTCGCTATTTGCTCTCAATCTCTCCCGAGACGACGAGCTGGACGGCGGTGCCCTGTCACCCGTCATCAGCGGCACGTGCCGTCTGGATTTAAGGTTCAGAGCCCCGCTACCTCGAACAATGAGTCTCATCGTCTACGCCTGCTTCGACACCGTGATTGAAATAAACTCCAAGAGACAGGTTTTGGTGGACTTTTAACCATGAACACTCACCAGCTGGATTGCCTTTTACGACCCCTGCTTGGGGATGCTTTTGGAGGTGTGTGGCCTAGCGATTTATTACCCACCAGCGTACAGACGAGGCCCACTTTTCTGGTCGCAAACACGCACGACAGCAATAGAGAGGGTGAACACTGGATCGGGATAATTTTGGAGCCCCAAGAGGGGAAAGCCTCCTTCTTTGATTCTTACGGTTATCCCCCCGATTCCCCTTACTATCCTAAAAGTTTTATGCGCTTCTTGGGGAGGCACGCTAGCGAAATAAGGTATAATACGCGTCAAGTTCAACACGACTTTTCCTCCACGTGCGGGGCCCACGTCTCCTTTTTCCTCTACCAGCGCTTCAAGGGACTTTCATTTCAAGAGACTATGATGCTGTACTCTGATGACTTGAGGAAAAACGACGCTCTAGTATCCAAGTTTATCAAGAAATATTCAAACTGTATTAGCCGTGTTAATGCCGATAAACTTTCAAAGCCACAAAATGTATGTTCCTTAAAACTATTTAAAGATTGTTATAGTTGTTAGATTATTTGTCGGGAAAAATAAAAAAAACACCGTGACACCATTTATTCAATAAAATCAACATTTTATTAACCATCTTTTTAGTTGTTACAGGCGTCTTTTTTTCACACGCATAAAACACTTAATCGCTGTAATCTATCCACGGAGAATAAGGGGTACCCTTTAAAGGCCATAAACGATATTCAGGGGAGGAATCACGCGGCGTGTGAGGGGTACCCACAAGCGGAGAGTCGTCCGTACTAAATTTTGCACGTCTCTTGCGCTTTGCGCTTCTTTTTCACAGGAGGGGGCGAGGAGGGTGGCGGGGGACCCCTCGCCGTGGCGTTTCCAGCGCCGTAATCTTTAAGATGGCTTAGGGCTTTCCTAGCTTGAATGTTACCGACGGTCGTGAGGGGGATGTTTAATTCGGATATTACGTTTAAAAAGGGTTCCCAGCCTTTAGGATATCCGACGGCCTGGGATTTCGGCTGGGATAAAGTTTTCATCAAATCCAAAATATGGGAACCTTTAATGGGACTATCTCTGATGATGAGTTCACCCGACTGGGTCCAACGTACTACCCCGTCGGAATCGAGCAGTTTCTGCATGATGTACCCCACGTTCTTTCTAGCCCTGGGCGCCACTTGCTGGACAACTTCCTGTACAGATTTGTCCGTAGTCGCGCCGCCGGGCTGTCTCTCCTGCTCCTCCTCCTCCTCCTCCCCCGGCACATCTCTCTTTTCCTCATCCGTTTTTTCTTTCCGCTCGGTAAGGATAATTTCTCGCCCCTGATTTTCCTCTTTTCGGACTAAATTCAGATACCTATGTAGCAATTGGTTGTATCTCTTTACTTTTTCGTGCGAGTTCATACCCGGCTGATTTAATAAACCGTGCATCCGGGTTTCAAGTTCACCCAGGGCCGATTCCCCGATGGTGGTATGCGGGGTCGCCCTCTGGGTAGGGCATACGGAGTTGTTGGGGGCTCAACAGGAACATTTTTTTTACCTCGCTCATGCCGCTGGTGGAAAAAACAAAAAAAAAGCTAGTTAGCCGTCTTACTGGTGAACAGGCTTGTGATGAATGGCAGAGCCACTGACAGCAGCGGTAACAAAAATCCTCCTTTCTGAAGCACGGCCTTGCGTTTCCTCGCGACGCTGTTTTTCTTACAGGCGAAAAGCTTAATCAGCCTTTTCTGCTTCTTAAGCTTGTTAAATTGAGCTACGGATAAAGGTATACGGCCTCTTATAAGATTGAGACAGATTTCGGAGAGAGCCAAAATTATGTTATTAGATGGGTCCGAAAGAATCTTTTTACGTTTCACCCCCCTCATCCTCTGTAAAACTTTAAGGGTTGGCAGTTGTTTCCTGAGATGCTCGGACATGGCTCAGTAATGTTAAATCAATCAATCAATGGCTCTCTGGTAGAAAGAGGACGGGAAGCGTCCCCGGTAATAAACCGGTCCTGAGTCGGAACTCTTCTGGGCACGTGGCTCTTAAATCGACCAATAAATACCCGTGTGCGGGTCGAGTGGCCTCTTCATAGGCATCTAGAAAAAACTTTTTCTGCCAAGGAAACATTTGCTGAGCTAAAACTTTGATTTGCATTCTGTCCCGCACATTCTTAAACAGACAATAATAAGTAGTATTTAGGCCTATAGTCCTACTGTACTTGCCCTGGTGAAATACGTTCTGCACTAGGTATATGACCGAGATTTGACGGTGATGTCTGAATCTCGTGAACGCTTCTGCCACGAGTTTATTTTCGGACGCGCTGTCCATCAAATCATCGATGATTATCAAGGAGCCGGAGGGGAAACGCTCCTCATCTTCCCAGCTTTTAGGCAGCCCTTGTATAAATTCAATTTCGCTGATCCGATCACGCAATTCATCATAAAGCGGCTGATGGGAAGCGTAACACCACACAATTTTTTAAACGGGTCCCCCTATGAAACAGTGACTCTGATTTAACAGCAATTCTTTAGTAAAATAGGTTTTCCCTGAAGAACTCGCCCCGGTGATTATCGCCGTAAACGGCAATTCTAAACGGTGATCAAAGTCGACCTCTCTCACGCCGCTACCCATCATCTTCCAAAAAAACACTGATGAAACGGTAAACACTACCCTATTGTTTTAAATCCTTTCCACACACACACACACACACACAATCCCAAAATGCGTGTATAAAAGTTTTTATAAACTCTTGTGCTAAATGTACAAAACATTTAGTTACATTTTAAAACAAATGAACATCTTTGAAAAAAACAACTTTTCATTTTAAAAAACATCTTACTTTCATGATACATTTAAAAAAACTTTCATTTTAAAACATCTTACTTTCATGATACATTTTAAAAAACATCTTACTTTGAAAAACTTTTCATTTTAAAAAACATCTTACTATGAACATTTTAAAAAAACATCTTTGGAAAAACTTTTCATTTTAAAACATCATACTATGAACATTTTTCATTTTAAAACAAATGAACATCTTTGGAAAAACTTTTCATTTTAAAACATCTTTGAACGTTTTACATTTCAGTAACCAAAAGGCAGAGTTTCCCCGCTAGTCAACAATCTGCGTTTGTCATAGACGACCCTGACCTTTTTGTCTAGAGGCCTATTAAACAGGCGAAAACTTTTCATGTCGCGTTCGATTTTGTTGTAGTGCGTCATTATAGGGGGATCATTCCTACATCCACCGATGTAGTTTTCAATCAATCCGATCATACTGTCAAGGTTTACCTTTTGACAGGTTTGATAATTTAGAGTTATACCCTTACATTTCAACTGTGTTTTCCCGTTGTTGAGTCGGTAACAGTAACTTTTTGGTCCCAGCGCACCCCACGAAGCAATGTATTCGTCGGGGGCTAATTCGGACGTGAGCTCCCCCAGGTAATTGCCTAAGGCCGGCACATATTCACCCGGCCTGCTTATGTACACGATGCTGTCTGTGTCGTGATACAGGACCCGCCGCCCCAATTTTTCCAGTTCTTTGTAAAGCGTCAGCCGCCCCCACGCGGTAGTTTGACACGCTATGAATATGTTGGTCTTTCCCGGCGGCACTTTGTAGGAAGACTTGTATCGCCAGCGGATGAGGGCGACCTCGTCGTTGACAAACGCGAAGCTGGAAATCTCGTACAGCTCCGAGCATAAAAAATTTAAAAACTCCCCCGGGTCAGACACTATACATGTCTGGAGCATGTTGTTCCTCTGCACCAGTTAACCCACAGAGAGTTAAGCAGAAGCTTGGCCACCTGCCTCTTGCCCCCGTTAGACACTATCTTATCGGGCTCCAATTGGATCCCCTCGCGCTCGAGAGTTTTCAATGTAGTCCCTGCGACCCGCGTCGTCGGGGTAGCCCGAAGCCTGCTGCTTCACTTTGAGAAAGGTTTTAATGTAGCCTCTAAACAGGTCGCCGCTGGTCTGGGGAAAATGCCACACTTCGTGCACCTTCACGACCGAATAGCCCCTGTCTAAAGCCAGATTGAGCTCCGTAGAGACCCACACGCCGGTCAGCGCACGCTCTGCGTCAGAATGACCACAGGTCCCCTCTTGCCTGTTGTCGATCGCGCACGTCCTGCACAGTGTAAACACGAGTTTCCCATTTGGCAGTCTGATGGGTAGGACGGGGAAAAACAGCTCGCGCGGGGTGTTCACAGTGGCTTTGATCAGGCCAAAGTATTCATTCAGAGGTTTAAAATTTGAATGAATGATTTCCGGGTGCCCCACGGGGAATTCACATTTAGCCAGAGTGTACGGGTACAGCGACGTGAAATCCACGTAGTGGACGCGCTCTTCCCCCGTGACGTCGTAACGCAGGCGAATCGCCGACGTCCGACCCCCAAACAGCGCTTCTCGCGGCCTAAGGGGGTCAGGAGGCTGAAAGTCTGACAGGAAACTCTGCACTTGTGGGTCGTGAGTTTTAGCGTGAGTCCATTCGTGTTCCCAGATGGATTCTACGTTCATATTAAACTCTTGGCGCAACACCTCGAGTTTTTCCCTTGTTTTAACGTACAGGGCACCGAAGCTCTCACGGGTCAGGGGGCAGACATCGTGTTCATTGTTGCACTTAGGACAGCCGTGAAACTGGCAGCCTAGAAACTCGAAAGCCCATTTCTCTCCCTCTATCTCAGCGTATCCGTCTAGGTGAAAGCGGCCAACGCGCACTTCACCCCCGCGCAGCGCATGTCGAATTTCTATGCCGCGCGTGCGGCCCACGAATTCCAGCCACTGGATCGAGACGTTGGAATAACTTTTGTATTGCCTCCTGTAATCCCAGACGTCCGGGATCGCGATCGTATCTCTGGGCAGGAAATTTGTCCTGTAAACCAGCAACGTGGCCGAAGCGATGGTCGCCGTGGAGAAGGGGTCGCAACCCGTGAGCGTTTCAAACTCCCGCAGGAAGCGCAAGCAGCCCTCTCTCAGAATCTCCACGTCGTTCTTACAGTAAGCGATCATCTCTTTGTGAAAATTAAAGGTCTGGTGCTTTACACCGTCGTACCATTGATAAAACTTGTCGCGTTCTTTGCCGGGCATTTGATCGGGCCCATACTGATCGGGAGGGGGGTAGGGGCCCACGTAACTAAACTTTTCCATGTCTGTGAAATGATGCGGAAAATAGCCTTTTCGCATCTGAATCGAGCACCCCATTGCATCGGGGATTTTTCTCAACGGCATGCTTAGAAAGGAGTGACTGTCGATGTACCTTTGCTCAAACACGCTGTCCAGGATGAGAATGATTTTATTCCCCTGTGACACCACACGCGGTTCCACTCCTTCCTTCACCATAGCGTTCAGTATTATGTAATTATCGAACGCCTTTCCATAGTGACTAATGAAACACGTCCCTGTATAGTAGGGCGTCCTGAAATGTCTGAGAAAGTGCAGCGCGCAGTCTGGCCCCTCGGCGGTCATTGTCTCATTCTGATCGGAGATGGCGCACACGTAAACGGGGATATGGGTACCCGAGCTCTGGGATGTTTCAAAGTCAAAAAACACATATTTGGGGGGCTTTTTACTGCCCTCGCCGCTTTGGGCGACCGCTTTCCCTTTGTTAGGTTTCTCGGGTGGATTTAGATAGCAGAGATGTGGGGTGGATATGTCTGATTCTGCTGACTGTAACTTAGCGTCGCATATATTACATTTTACTGTTTTACACGAGTGCGGTTTTGGGTTCTCAGGACTTTGGTAGTAGTTGAGCCCGCAAGCTTTGCATTTTTTGAACTTGTCACAGGGGCTAGCAATCTCCCCCCTAACGGGGCAGACCCTCGGCGTACGGTGACGCTCGAAGCACATGTTATTTAAGCATCTGAGATTACACCGCTCACACACTATCCCCGGTGTGGTTTCACCTTCTCTACAATTAGTCTGACAGACGCTGCAAAATTTTTTGCAGCGATGAGAGTGAGGCGAGTCGTACCCTTTGAAACAGCTTGTGCAAACGTAGCTTGCCCCTAAGAAGCCCTTGCCGCTTTTAATGCCGTAAAAATGCTGATTGTGTAAAAAGAAATACACCACCCGTCTACCGTCGGTAGGTGTGGGTGTCTGGTAAATTTGGAGATTGTTTGAATAAGGTTGTTGATAATACACCACTGCTTTGCAATCAATGATTTTCTCAAAATTGATTATGTCATTCAAAGCGACTGCGTAGTCGGGGGTGAATCCTGCTTTCTGCTGTAACTCCAGGCCGAGCTTTTCAGCCTCTGCATCAGTGAAGTTTTCGTGCAGCAGATGAGCCAAATTTATGGCGAAACACGCTCTGCTGTCGTTCTGAATGATAAACAAGTGTTTGGCTTTTTTAGAAATTATTTCTGAAACTAACATGCTCTGTAGTTTACGTTTGTTTCCACCGCCGCGTGGGATATTTATTACGTCTACTATTACTTCTAGGTTGGAATCGTTTAAAATCTCTTGATTAGACTGAACCAGGCGATCCAGCAGTTGTTGCAAGTCTGTCAGCTCCCCTTCCCCATACCGTACAATTTGCGACAGCTCGTCGTTTAAAAAGTCACCGCGCAGGGTGACCTGTATATAAGCTCCCCATGCGGCGTAAGGTATCGCCTCATTCACAATATTTTGAAACCCCTCGATTACATTTTCATAGTACTCGCGGAAATTGGCTTCGTTTCTAGGTTGCGGAATATTTAGAATCCGCCTAATCTGTACATTATTGAATCTGCGGCGATGCACGACCCCGTCAGGCTGGGGATCCACGTCACCACCTCCGGCACCTTCCTGTTCAACATCGGCATTTTCAAATTGTCCCAGTCCCAAGTCATTTTCAAGCTCCTCGGCATCGAGAAGAAATTCTACGTCTGACAAGGCTTCCCACAATTCAGAATCCGCGGGGGACCACGCGACCTCTTGGTCGTCGGGCAGCACCGCTTCTGCTTCAGAGCCCCTTTCATTTAACATGCTTATTAATGTCTCTAAGGACGGTAGGAAACAGGGCTCTTGGGCCCTGGATTCGCCAGACGCTGCGGGTGGCGAGTCGTGTTGATAAACCGCATCATTTTCATCATTATTAGCGTTGTTGATGATGTCTATTTCATTTAATAACGCTTCGGGTATAGGAGGGGTTTGCGAGTCGTGTTGATAAACCGCATCATTTTCATTATTATTACCGTTGTTGATGATGTCTATTTCATTTAATAGCGCTTCGGGTAGAGGAGGGGGTGTTGCTCCGTCCATACCCTGCTGATTCAGGTCTTGCGTAGATTTTCTCTTGACCGGTCCGCCCCGTCTCTCTCGTACATAGAAAAAACAGAGAATACCTATTATTAGAATAAGTTATTTTTAATGAATAGCGTTTTATATCATACGTATAAAAGAAATAATATACTCACTATATGGAGTTTTCTATCCGCAGCGTCTCCCGTAGAGAAAAAAACAAACCCAAAATAGCTGAATCTCTAAAAATAAAATAATTATTTTAAGTTATTTTATTGTATGGTGTTTATCATAAAACACGCGTAAAAGAAATAATATACTTACTCTATGCAGGTCCCGTGTAGTTTTCTCTTTCCAGTAGGGCAAGGCCTTGATGATACTGGGTGGGGGTACTTGTGTCTACCAAAGGAGGGAAACCCTGCTCGGCATACTGGGGTAATACCAATGTATACTGAGGTAATAAAAATATCTGCGGTTGGTTACTACTTAGGATTCTTTAAGGAGAAATATACGTCCTGTCAAGTTTTTATCTGATGTCTATTTCGATGTACGTTTTAACTGCGCAGACGGTATGGGGGGAGTCGGGGGAAAAGACAAAATTTACTGAAATACAAAATGTCCAACTTGATGTGTGACCCAAATTACAGTTTGACCGGGATTTGACCTATCGGGATGTACATAGGTTGCATGAGGAAAAACACAAGTTTGAAAAAAACTACCACACAAGGCCAAACTGCTACTGCTGCAGGGGGGTGTCGGCTTTCACGCACACACACACACACACACAGACGGTCAAACTACTGCTAAGCGTTTTTTACTGGACGTCAGACCCAGCTCCTCCTCTCATTCTTAGCTCCAACTTGTTCATTCTCACAGGGTTTCTTTCAGTCTCGCGCAGCAGCACAACTCTCAGCTCTCCGGCATCGCTCTCTCCGAGTCCTTTGCGGATTATCCAAAGCCACGGGACCTTACCACGGTACCGCACCAGACACAGCATCGCTCTCTCCGAGCCCTTTTCCACGGATTCTCCAAAGCCCGGGACCTTACCACGGTACAGCGTACGCTCACACTCCAGCAGGTAACCCACCCCACTCAGACCCAGTGTTTGGGACCTTAACGCACCAACCCCCTGCTCAGTCCCCTGCTCGGCACCCAGTGGATGCAGACAAAACACCACACTCATAAGCACTCTCCTCAATATAAAATAATAATAATAATTAAATAATAATAAATAATTAAATTATAATAAATAATTAAATTATAATAATTATAATAAATAAATAAACTATATACAAATAAACCCCTATCCCAACGCTCAACTGGCTCACAGCCAAAAAAAAATAGCCACCTCGCACTATCTCATGACGTCACCTGGCTTGCAGCCCGGACCTGTCACTTTTTGATTTATTTGACCTTTGTGACCTTTGACCCAACCTGTCATTTTGACATAAGCGGCATTCTTCATCTCTCTCACCTGACTGTTTTAGACGTGAGTGTCCTGCTGTTAACGTGTATTCCGTACCATCATGACTTAACTTTCAACGTGCCCCGCAATTCCTTGCTGAAGGACTCGCATTTTTGTGGCATCTTGCAGCTATTGCACATTACAAACCAGCTGTGCTTGCGGAAGCCAGTAAGAGGCTTGGGACAGAGGGGACACTTGACGCCGGCCTTGATTTCCACGCCTGAGACCGAAGCGCCAACAGTAACAGCTGACTCCTCTTCTACGTCTCCCCAACATCCAAGTCAGGGATCTTCTCTGCCGGTGTCCCTTGTGGTCGTTAGCTCAACCTTCCCCTCGAACAGTCGAGTGGTGAGGTTTGTGAAAGCGAAGGAGGACTGCAGTGCCATGGCATTGGCCTGTCTCTCCCAGATGTAGAGAGACATCTGGGCAGTGCCGGCCCACACAGTGTATCGCCTGACCTCCTCCTCCGTGCCTCTGACGGTAGCAGTCTTCGCTTGTGACGCTGCCACCACCTTCGCCTTCAGCAAACCTACCTATAGGAAAGAAAACCAGTCACTGCTTTACCAAACTGCTTGTCCATAAATTGCGTAATCTTAGAAAACGTCTACATTGCCATTACAAGCTTATTCATGAACGCACCTTCCTGCCTGTTGGCAAAGCTGTCACGTCAAGAAGAATCTGCCTTGCAGCTGCCGGAGGCTTCCGCGAAGGGAACGGCAGATTTGTGACAGACACCTCCGTTAAGGGATTGCCCATAATATCGAATTCAGACTCCTGAATCTCTGCTCTCAGGTCCCATACTCTTTTAAGCACCTTGCCAAGGCTGAGCCATCTCACAGCTGTCTGGTAACCTACAGTATGTCACTATGTTCACTTTCATGCTCCTCTAACAGTGAAACAAACTGTGTGATTCAGTGCTCTTGCCCTGATGAAATTAACTATTTTAGTTACAACATCAGCAGCATGGCTAATTTTTAGCACTGACTTGCACATCATCTCCTGATGAATTATACAATGCAAAAATATCAATTTCTGTTCTGGGTTAATTTCAGTCACTTTATCTTGCATCTGCCTCAAAAGCCCAACATTTTTCCCCGTCAGATTTGGACAGCCATTGGTTGTAACACCTACCAGTTTGTCCCATTTTAGTCCCAGCCTGTCCATGGCTGCATTTACCTCTGTGAACAAATCACTCCCCGTTGTAGTCCCTTTCATTGGCCGCATAGCTGCCAGCTCCTCCGCCATCTCAAAGTCTTTCGTCAATCCACAAACAAAGATAAGTAATTGGGCTGTATCACACACGTCACAGCTCTCATCCAGAGCCAAGGAAAACAAGACAAAATTGTCAGTTTTTTTTTGTAGTTGAAATGCCAAATTCCCTGCGATGTTCTCGACCCGCCTCGTTACAGTGCGCCTCGAGAGACACATTTGCACATTTCTTTTTTCTCAGGGCATATTAGTGCTGAAGACTACACCAAACAATCTTTGATGAACTCCCCATCAGAGAATGGCTTACTGTATCTTGCAATTTTGTGGGATATTACAAAGGTGATCCTGACGGCTGCATCCCTGGATGAGTGGAGCTTTGTAAAAAATCCTTGTTGCTTTTGCAGTTTAGTTAGCAAATCTTCTGATGCTCGAGCCTGCTCTGCATCAGTGAAATTCTTGAATTCTCATATGATCTTGTTGTTTGGCAAAGACGGATTTGTAAAAATTGTAATTAATGAGAATTTTCTCAATGCTTGCTTTGATGCAGATTATGAAGTTTGTTAATATCTGCAGCTCCTGGACCTGCCCATTCTCCTGAAGACCAATAGTGCTGATGTGCATTTGGTGAAAATGTTTTTCACCATTAACAGGTTTTGTCTAGCACTCCTGCTGCCAGACTTTTGACTTATTTTACAGAAGATTTTTTACAGTGTTTGGCAGCCTCATTGCTTTTAGATCACAAGTTGGGACTGAAGAACAAATCATATCAATTTGCTCATTTAATATTTAAATTATTTATTAGGCTTGATTTTTGGAAACCCATATTTATAAACCCACCGCAACTGAAAATGGAATGCCACAGATATTACTCTCTCCCATGTATTATTAGGTATGCGGCTCTTAAGCTAGGGGTCGGTGTCAGCAATCAGACTATTGCCGGTGAATACCAGGAGTAATCCTACTCTGTTCTGGGTGTGATGTCAGTCTTTGTCCAGCCTGTTTTGGAAATTTAAACGTAAGTGGGAGCAGTTGGTAAGTCTTACACTAGACATAAAATCAATGGTCTTCTAGGGTACAGCTTACATGGCTGAAATAGTTTGCTACGTTAGGAGCACTATTACAACAGAACAATTTATCTGAATATATTTTTACGGGTACCACCAAACAAGACTCTATGAGAATACACTGCAGTGGCAGAAATTATTTAGCAGCGTGGCTGGGGAATTTATACTGTTGCCCTATTCAACACCATCATGGTTAAAAGTTTAAACAAAGGCAGTACCCTGTCATGCTATGCAAATATACATCAGCACTATTGGTCTTCAGGACCTGCCAGACTTTTGACTGACATTAACAATAGATTTTTTTACAGTGTACGCAAACAGGCGGAAGCAAGCAAAACCTGAGCAAGTTTTATATGGTTGTAGCATATCAAGTCTATAAAGTAAATTAAAGTATAAAAGCCTATAAAGTAAATATTGCTAATCAAATAAATTCGTTTTGTCATTCAAAGTAGGTCTAATAGGATTTTTTAAATTTCACGTAAAGCTGTCAGTGAAATTTTATTTTGTAGAGACGCAGCTGCAGCATCAACAGAAAAAAACTGAGGAATTTAAAACGTGGATGCTTAGCCTGTATATTCTTTAGGCTATTAAGCCCACTGATTCCTTTATTGTTAAGCCTATTTTTGTGTGGAATGCCATTGCCAAACCTGTCCGTTGTTGCCTATATGTTGCTTAAAAATTATTTTCTGAGTGGCAATGTTGCCGTTACTCATATTTCTTTTTGATATAAGGCTTCGGTTTAAGGTGACATTTGTTAGGATTATTTGTCCCTCTTTTAAATTGGAGCGAGCGTGGAGCGATTTGACTGAAGCGGGAGGAAAATTTAGTGGAGTGAGGAGCGGTGTTGAGCGAATTAGTGCGAATTAGAGTGGAGAAGCGGGCGGAGCCAACAGCCTCGTGAGCTCCACTCCGCTCACATGCTCTGATACAAAGCCTCATTAATAATTTAGCTATATTAAGCTGCTTAAATTGTGGGCGTAAATAAATGTCCGTAAAGCACAGAAAAGCTGGCGCACGGCCAAATGTTGCGCCTGTCATCTGAAGCCCTAGTGATTACTGTGCATGCGTGATATAATACCGGTATGATATCGCCCAGCCCTACAAGAGACTGACCGTTGCAAAGTCAAACTACCTCAGAGAAGAAGCAGCCTTGGAAAGAGGAAAACACACAAGGGCACGCAATCTTCTGGGAGTGCAATGTGTTACGGGGACTTCATGTAGGGCATGAAATCAGCAACACCAGTAGCACGCACTGGAAGAGAGTAAAACCAGAAAGCTGCATGTCAGTAAGGCAAATATTGACAACTGCGAAGTGAAACTGCCTCAAAGAACAGTGGATAATGCAGTAGCCTACAGGATGCATAGACAGACGACCAGCAGCAGGCAGAGATGGACATACACAAGCGACATTTTTACAAAGCTCCCTTGGGTTGATCCTCCTGGTGGTAGATTTTGCAATGGTGACCTGAGGAGATTCGTGCAAAAAGTCAGGTTAAAAATCTGGAAGGTAAGGATATAGCAGATGATTTTGACAATGCTCGGCTGGCTAATGTCTCAGCTTTTGTACCATTAACTGTGGCGGAATAACTAAGACAATGATGGTAAGGGAGACACTGTGACCTTTGCTATGCCCACATGGTCATGCACAGCCACTGCGCCTAGATGAATGACGTTGGCGACACACTGCCCAACTTTTCAAGTTTGTTCCTCGCTCATTCATATGTATGACTGCATTCCATGTTACTTGCTTGTAGTTTTATCAACTGAACAGAAACACACAAAATGAAGTCCAGCCTAGAGATTGCATCACATACTTTATGACAATACAGGAAAAGCAGACTTATATCCAATGTTTCCTTCCATAGCCTGAAACTTTTCTGTTAGGCAAATATTATCAGTGGCCCAGTAAAAGTGCCTCAAAGAGAAAGAAACCTTGGGAAGAGGCAAACTCACAGCTCCAGCCCAGCATACTCTGGCCAGGTAGCAGGCAATATGATGCATTACTGTCCAAATCTGATGCCATAAGAAGTGCAGTGGATGATCTGGCTTAGGGTGGGGAGCATACACAGACGGCTGGTGGCAGGCAGAGGTGGACATAGGTAGGGAACATGTATGCAAGTGTGCACACAAGGTCCCTTAGCTTGATCCTCAGAGTGCCACATGATGATTGTACATGGTAGCCTTGGGTAATTAGTAGGAAAAGAGACTACAAATATTAAACAAAAATGGTTGGGGCTGGGTGGGGGGCCAAGGAATGCTGCATTCCAATTATGTCGGAGGTTGGAACTGGAAATGTCGGGCTGCTTTACACAAAACTTCGTAGCGACGCGTCCACAGATAAGTTGCGCATGTTGTAACTTCCAGCTTCAGTCCTCAGAAAACAACTCGAACAGAGTTCCGACGTCAAATGGAACACACTACAACAGGGGTGTGAAACTCTAGCCCTGGAGGGCCGGAGCTCTGTGTAGCTTAGTTGTTTCCGTTCCACCACAAATGATTCAGTTCAAGAGTGACGTGTTAATTAGCACAAGGAGTTAAATCAGGTGTGTTAAATGAGAGGAAACTTAAAAATGTGCATGGCTTTGACCCTCCAGGACTGGAGTATGACACCCCTGCACTAGAAGATTAACACAAATGATGATGCCCCCCCAGACCCAGCCCCCTAACCTCACCCCTGTGCCAGCCACCCCAAGGTTAGACCCCTCCCCAGAAGACTATCAGTCCATCAAATTTTAGTATCAGTTTGCATACAATTTTTCAGACAATGTAGGACAACACATTCATGGTGGCTAAAATATGTTGGCATTACAGAAACACAGATACCGTTTTTGACAATGTCCTTCGCATACACATGATCAATCAAAGTGCTGTTCCCAGTGGTCACGTCTTTCACAAGTTGAGCATACCCATGTTCCTCCATAAAAGTGGCAATTGTACTTCCCGTGAACAGATTTTCATTAGTCTCCCATGATGATTTTCCATGTGAGCGATCAACTGCATCAGATTCTTCTGAAAGATTGACACAGTATACGAGGGCGGTCTGTATAGTACCGAGACTGTTTTCAGTAGGCCCACATTGAACTGATGACACTCAATGTTGACACACTGCAAATCAACAACGCTACAGTTAGTATGTTCTTTATAATACACGCTCACACCATCATGCTGTTGGTTCTTCAGTTCGGCAAAGATTGAATCATCACCATCATATGCGAGATGTCTCCGTTTCCCATAGAATGAAAATCCACACAGGTGTATGTTACGATCCCCGGTCTAGGGTCAGGGACCGCCAGAAAGGTAAGGGAAAGGGGAAGACAAGACAACCAGGGAATAAGGGAACGGGAACAAGGGACACAAGAGGTTATTTTTTTATGGTTTTTTTTATTTTTCACAACACGTTCACAAACAGGAGGTGCAACGAACTTCGGGAGTGACCCACGCCAAAAACAACAATCAAAACAACTAACGAGCACGTCCCAAACTGAGCTAATCCCTGAGTGAAAATAAGTGAACAAAACGACAAAGACTAAACCTGGCTCTCTATCCAAAACACACAGTAAACACCACGGTCGCAAAACAAAATGGCAGTCACTCCTTACGCACCAAAAAGACATGTACAAACAACACACAGTCCAAAACACGGTATCCAAAGGGGCGAGCAAAAGAATAGTCAGAAGACAGGCGGGAGATCAGAAAACCAGCAAAGAAGTCAAACCAAAGCAAAAGTACCAAGGGGGCGAGCAAGAAATCAAAATCCGAAAACCAAAACAGTCATACACGAGTAATCCAAAAACCAAATAAGCAGACCAATAATCAAGAAAATGAGCAGAGCTCCTGAGGTGTCTTCCTGTCGGCTTTTCAGCTCCCGGAACCAGGAAGTGACACGTAACGATGGGGCGGGGTCCAGTCGAGGAGGCGGAGCCAAGATGTATCCGGCGAATGGTGACAGAGGCGGGAGGTCCGGAGAGTCAGCAGGGCTCCTCCTAGAACTTACGGCACGTAACAGTGTACCTCTTCTGTGTCTTCCTTTGAATTTAACCACGTCTCTGTCAAACAGATGATTTGCACGCCACGCTCTCCTTTGTTTGATTCGTGTCGCTCTGTCCAACCCTTCGATTAAGCACGGCTTCTTTGCTCTAAGTGACTTACCAGCTGCTTTATTGTCAAACGTGACATATTTCGGATGGGAAATTGTCCTCCATACCAAAGCACACCTCACTTACCGTACCAAATGCACCATTTACCAGGCTGTCTGAAACATCGATGTTTTTCATCAGCATTACCCGTGCGTTAACACCTACGTGAAGTGTTTTTGGCAGACATGTCTTGTAAACTTGTGCGTGATGTCCAGCTTTCCTTTGCAGTCGACCAGTTGTAGCGACCCTGAGCGTGAATGATGACAGGGTCTGAGCATACCTTCTGCAGCATGCGATGGTTATGCAGATCGGCTTCATTAGTCGCATAGATATGAAGAGCAGCACTGTCTTGTCCTTGGCCTGTCACACATCGTTTCAACATAGCAATGTCTTCCTCTAGCATTGCATCACCCCTTTTGTGTTTCCTTAGCCAATTCAGCAACTGTGCAAAATCCATATCTTTCTGTCTCATGATGTCAGTCAGCTCCACTGAAGTAAAATGATTCTGCCATAGATTGACACCTTTAGGCCTCGTCCACACAGACGTTCGAAATGAACGCCCTCTGATCGCCATACGCGTTTTTCCTGCGTTTTGTAGCTGCGCTCGATTGGCGTTTCACTGGCATTCGCTTGACGCTGTTTAACACCAGCCTGACGCCCAATCTGTAGTTTCGTGTATTTACCTGTGGGGGCAGTAATTACTCTTAAGGTTTCTAATGTATATTTCGAAATTTAAACAAGATGACGAAATCACATTGTAAAGTTCTAGTTTTACATTTAAAAATTACTTTCAAAACGTGCATAATTTGCGTCTTTCATTTTCAGTTTTTTTTGTGATTTCGGGTTCAGTGTGTGTGTTTCAGTCGCCGTTTTCTGAGTATGTCGCACCGGTAATAAGTAGCCAAAGTTATGCTGTACTCTCGAATCCATCCGTAATTGTTGAGGCATTGGAGAGAAGCGGAGTTTATTAATTGCTTAAATTTGGGGGGGATCAGCTGCAGTGTGTAAACTAATTTTTAAGCTAGAGGTCCAAGATGCATTTATGTAAATTTTATTTACATCCACACATCCATCAATCTACCCACTGCTTATCCTGATCGGGGTTGCAAGGCTTAATGATAATTATGACCGTAATTGCTGTAACACTATAATTATTTATATCGCATGGTTTTATGCTGAAATATTTCTACAGCTTTTGTAACTTCATATTAACTACAGTTGAACCCTATGAGTAAAGCCAGTTGAAAAGAGAAAGCAGATACGGCGCATCAGTTAAATGAGTTTTTCTTTATAGATGTCCAGATTTCCAGTTGCCTGCTGAGCTTTTTAAATTGGTATTTTAAGCGAAAATATTAGCACCAGTTGATCCGTCAGTTGGGTTACTCGTAATATTGGTATTGTACCACACTGAAATTAAGAACATGTTGGATTTAGTTAATTCAATAGTGGACAGTGGTTGCACACAGATGTTTTGCTTTGGCAGCAACTTGAACAATTGAGTTAAATTAACACAAGTTATTCATATTCAATAAACCTGTGTATTTTCTGTTGATACAGTGTGATTGAAACATGTTTTGTTAAAGTAATTTGAGCTCTTGGAACATTTTAATCCTTCTTGATTTTATCACTTTATTCCAACACTATTCAATAACTTTTCCTCCAATACTATTTGGTCACTTAAATACTACAAGTTATTTTCATATTACATGTTAATATTATATTTGAGTGTCAATTACACAAATTTTACAATGGTATTTTTCTTTTTCTTTCCCATCATTAATATTTAGAGCAGCAAAACAACTCTCCCATTTTCCAATGGTTTCAGTTCTAGACAACAGTTGATTTATTTTCAATTTCTAAACCCAAATGAATAATGAAGAAAATGACAAAATCCAAGTTACGTTATTTTCTGCAAAATATTTTCATTCATTGTGCGTTATTATTGTAATTCACGTGTTCCCAACATTTTGATATTTTATGTACACAGCAAATGTGCCAGTGTTAAATTAGCACTGTATGGTGTCTGTATGGGTCCACACCATTCAGTGTTACCTTTAACACTTTACAGTGTGCAGTGAGTGTTCTTTTTACTGTATTAATCTTTATTTACACCATAGGGTAAGTCAATGAGTCTCCACCTCCAAACATCTGCCCAATTTTAATATGCGCACAAGTCAGGAGGATCAGAAGAGCCAGCCCAGATTTACCCACCATCATGAGAGACTCTGACCAACATAGCCTTTTCTCTTTTGATGCAATTTTTATTTCAGTTCAGTTTTTTATACCCAAAGAACTGTGTTTATGTAAGTTAGAAGACATTAAAAAGCTGTTGTTATAAATGTATTTATTCAAGCAACCAGCTTTCTTGAGGACTTTCTCTGGTATAAATGGGCTGAGAAAAGGTGAGAGTGTCTTAATGTTTGAAGGAGCATATATAATGTGTGGTGGCCTAATTGTGTTTAGACCACAACTTGGGATAGAAGAACAAATCAAATCACTTTGCTCATTTAATATTCAGATTTTCATTAAGCTTAATTTTTAGAAACCCACCACGATTGAGGATGGTATGGCACTGATATTAGTCTTTAGCACATTTCTGTTATTAGTTCTTCTGGGTTGCCTGTGTATCTTTGTTTGTCTGAGTAGTGTAGTTCTTTTCTATGTGCATCCCCACAGAAGCCTCAGTTGTAGAGGTACATATGTCCTTTCTAGAAAGCCTAGACTTAGAAGAGAAATAAAATAACTGTTTTTTTTCATAGTAACATGCCTTCTCTAGATAAGCCATAGAAGCTACACCATTTAGCCTAGATGCACAAAAGCCATTTCTGTGGTTTTTGTTCTCTTGCCACAATCGCGGTGAATAAAAAAAAAAAAAACTGAAGTCAAAGACAGTACCGTATAATGCTATGCAAATACACACCCAGCACCACTGGTCTACAGGGGAGTGGGCGGTACCAGGAACTGCACCGAAAGGGCATCACAACACTCCTGACACTTTTTCGCATATGTTAATCATCCAAGGGCAGGACCAGCCGTCAAACACAACCATATTCTTACAAAACAAATGCCACTCAGGAGATGTGCCCAATACAGCTACAAGAGTTCTTCTGCCTTGATGTTAACATGTTACAAAAACACACATCTGGAGAGAAAAAAGCCATCAAGAGCATAGCTTGCTAATCTCCAACAACAATCAGAAACGAGCCAGCAAAGCTTCCATTTAAAATACGAAAAAGTTGTAAGGTGCTTTTTGGTCAGAGTCTTTCTCATGATGGTGGGTAAATCTGGGATGGCTCTTCTGATCCTCATGGCTTGTGCACATATTAAAATGGGGCAGATATGTGGAGGTGGAGACTCATTGATTTACCCTATGGTGTAAATTGAACACTATTACAGTTAATAAAGATTAATACTGTAAAAAGAACACTCACTGCACACTGTAAAGTGTTAAAGGTAACACTGAATGGTGTGGACCCATATAGACACCATGCAGTGCTAATTTAACACTGGCACATTTGCTGTGTACATAAAATATCAAAATGTTGGGAACACGTGAATTACAATAATAACGCACAATGAATGAAAGTATTTTGCAGAAAATAACGTAACTTGGATTTTGTCATTTTCTTCATTATTCATTTTGTATTCATTTGGGTTTAGAAATTGAAAATAAATCAACTGTTGTCTAGAACTGAAACCATTGGAAAATGGGAGAGTTGTTTTGCTGCTCTAAATATTAATGATGGGAAAGAAAAAGAAAAATACCATTGTACAATTTGTGTAATTGACACTCAAATATAATATTAACATGTAATATGAAAATAACTTGTAGTATTTAAGTGACCAAATAGTATTGGAGGAAAAGTTATTGAATAGTGTTGGAATAAAGTGATAAAATCAAGAAGGATTAAAATGTTCCAAGAGCTCAAATAACTTTAACAAAACATGTTTCAATCACACTGTATCAACAGAAAATACA